>NC_134483.1:444529894-444774894 GCF_040206685.1 Ascaphus truei
AGGCCAACACCGTAATTGCCACCATGGATGAAAAACAGATTAAGTCTGACAAATCGATTGCTATCCTAAAACCGAAATACGGGAAGGCTCTACAAGAGGTTCACGCGCTCAGCACAGAGGTGCAACACAGAGCTGGGAATATTGAAGGAAACCTGTGAGAATGCCATGAGTAATTTAGAGACTGTAAAGAGAGAGAATGTAATTATGACACAGAAAAATTCAGACTTGACTGACCAGATCAGTGAAGGTGATAAGAAGCTTCACCAAGCAGGAAAAATGGAGAAGCAATTGATCCAGGAAAAGTTAGAAATGCAGGAAGAGCTGCAGAAGCAGATGGCTGAGAGCGAGATACAGTGCGCCGAAAGGGAGGAGGTGTCCGGTCCGTCAGGTGGTCTGCCTGACATTGCGCTATGAAAGCGAGATGGCCGATATCAACAAGCAGCTGGTCCACACGGCAAATGAGGGGGCCCGGCTGCTGCTGGAGCTGGACAAGACCCGGGAGGAGCACCTGCAGCTGCAGATCAAGAATAGCGAAAAGGAAACAGAGTTAAACCTTGCTCTGAAACAGATGACAGACATGGAATCGCGACTCAACTCCAAAGAAGTTAAATTAGAAGCCGCTAGAGTGGTTCAGTCGGGATATCAATCCTACCTCCTAACCAAGCAAGCTGTACGTTCCTGTACATGTATCTTCAATGCTGTTGCAATATTACGATTTGCTATAAAGATGAAGTTGGAGAAAGAGATTCCAAGGCTAAAAGAGACACGGTCACAAAAGGAGACCAGGGAAAGTAAACTCAATGCCCTCACTGATGACAAAGAGGAAGTAGAAAGAATTGACTTTGATTGTGCTGCGGTTATTCCAGAAACAGATAGGCACCCTCCTGAGAATACTGAGAATATACTCCCTGATCTGGGATTCAAAAATCCAGTTCCTCAATTTCATTTACATTGTCCAGATGATTATCAAACTAGTGAACACACCCAGGCCACCACAGAAGATGTTTTAGCCAAGTGGGTGGCAGTTCCTGAAAACACAAACTTGATGAAAAATCCTGATGACATTGTTAATATGGACTACGTTTATACAGAGGCAATTAGGTCTCCAAAACCCAAAGGCCTGGTAATGGCCCCAAAAGGGAAATCAAAGATTTCTGATGAGAAGAGACATCTCAGTAAGAAGAGCCTAGAAGGTTCAAAGATTGAAAAGAAAAAGCGACTAAGGTCAACGCTGCGCCGGAATAGTTCCAGATCTTGCCACTCTGGACCACAGTGTGGACCCAAGGAGAATCCGGTCCGAGTGTCTCGTCAGTGGCTGAAGAAACAGTCCAGTCATTTGCAGGCTGCAGCGGGTGTTGAAATAAAGTCAGAGGATGTAATGGACTGGAAGTCAAAGAGAAAGAAAAAAAAATGTTTTTTTTACACGTGTGGACTATGTCACGGACACTTAACTTTGCAAATAAGCTAGTGTAGTTATGCTATATTAGGCCTCTAGAATAAGCATTTTGTAACTATTGCAATGTTATATTGGTTCTCTGTGTTGAAAATGTAGCTAAACTACAAATGACTATACAGTGTTGATGGCCCTTTTGGTTGGTAAATATATAATGAGGCTCATATTCTAGAGTAGAAAAGAAAAACCCAGGGAGGTAATAGAAACTGTCTGGTTTTGTGAGTACAGGCATACCCCGCATTAACGTACGCAATGGGACCGGAGCATGTATGTAAAGCGAAAATGTACTTAAAGTGAAGCACTACCTTTTTTCCCACTTATCGATGCATGTACTGTACTGCAATCATCATATACGTGCATAACTGATGTAAATAACTCATGTGTAACAGGCACTATAGTCTCCCCGCTTGCGCACAGCTTCGGTACAAGTAGGGAGCCGGTATTGCTGTACAGGACGTGCTGACAGGCGCATGCGCGAGCTGCCGTTTGCCTATTGGGCATTATGTCCTTACTCGTGAGTGTACTTAAAGTGAGTGTCCTTAAACCGGGGTATGCCTGTATATTTATCATATCCTGGGTTATAAGAATTTGTGCTAGACATTTATTTTTCAAAATAGTTCCCTAATAAAGAGCAACAAAATAGGTTTGCCAAGTATAGTCTCTTATGACGAAACCTATTGTCCATAATTGCAGTGGAAAAAAGTTAATATTCGTGTCATGTGAATGCTTAATATTGTACTGGGGAGTTAGCTCAAGTATTTCAGGTAGGACGCTCACCCCAGTGAGGTCCATGGCCGCTTACCCCAGTAGGTGTGAGCTGGGGAGGGGGATATGTGACATAGTCCAAAGATGTTATGCAGCTTTCTGCCCCGTTTTAGGTCAGAAAGTGCAGGAATTGTGCAAAATGATCCATTCCACAGCTTCACATTAACTCAGGGTGGTGGATGGAAAATCCAGAACACAGATTACAATATGTCTGGTTCTCCCTCACCTGCTCTCCTAATCACTAGCACAGGTATTTAGAGCAGAGAGGTTTGCATTTCAGTCTCTCTTCTTAGAGCCTGGAGACTGGGGGTTTCGCTGCTCCCCTGCATCCAGTTCGGGGTGGACGGCCCCTTCAAGTATCACAGTACCAGAGGATTTGCCTGGACACTTGGGACCGAGTTCCCACCACGAACAGATAAGACAAACACATGTTTATTGCCGTATCTTAATGACTGTATGCTTTATCTAGTGACCCTAAATGAGAGGGCATTGTTTTAAGCTGGGGAACCAGGTTAGTTGGCCCAGCAGCAGTTAGAGAGGCTGATTCTGCTGTGTAGTTAGATCCCTGAATGGGATAGGATTTTGTTTATTTAATTTGGTTTGGTTCTTAAAAGTGACACTGTGTGAAATGCTATAACACTGATATGAGTAAATCGCTGAAGGTTAATGTCTGAGTGCCTCCTGCCTACACATGTTAAAGCTGCAGTCCCTTATTTGGATGAAAATAAAGCAGGCAGAAACCTGAGTTAAGCAACGTAATACTTTGCATGATCCTGTTTGTTGTATAATTAACCCTAGAAGACTGTGTCGGGAAGAACCCAGACAGACATCAGCGCTACAAAAGAGGGGCGTTTGTCACACTATATATATATATATATATATATATATATATATATATATATATCTATATATATATATATATATATAAATATATATATATATATATATAGATATATATATATATATATATATATATATATATATATATATATATATATATATATATATATATATATATATATTGAACAATATGTCTCGATCCTCTTCCAAATGTAGAGCTCAATAGGGAAAATTAATATAGCAAAACATAGCTTTAAATCGTTTTACTCAACAAATATTCAAATTTGGGGGGGGGGGAGGAAAATACACTCACAAACTCCCAGTACAATTGCGCTTAGAGTGTCATATGGGCACACACACTCCACTCTGACAGGTTCCCTCTGATTGCTCACTCTCTGATCGGCATGCATTCCATAACTCCACCACTTTGTTGTACGTGAGTCCCAAGAGGGCCACCAGAGCTATGGATGGATGGGCGATCGGCAAAAACCTCCATTGACTTGAATGGGGATTTTCGGTGGATTTTGATTTAGCCCTTGCAACTTTAAAGAGTGCTCATTTCTAAGCATGAAGAGATTCTGCTGCTTCGAGAAAGCATACCCAACATAATATAATTGAAGACTCCTCAATAATTATACTTATAACAGCTCACTAACCCCCACAGTATCTGAACAGAAAACCCTACAGTAGAGATAAACAATCCTTCTGTAGAGTAATGACAGACAATAGGGAATTACTGTTTGTGAAGGTACCAAACCATATCAAGCTGAAAGAACAGGCCTGCATGATAGTGATTGTATTAAAAGAAGGAGCTTTAACTTTGATCAGGCTGCAAGTTCATAGAGATACTCTATTGTACTGTGCTTCCGAATATGTTGGAGCACTATAAATGCATTTTAAGAGTATTCATTATAAAGTGCAGTGTTTTAATTTTGTGACAGGAATTTTTTTCTAGAACCAACATAACATGATTGTATAAACTGTGTATTTTTATATTTTTCTTGCAAACGGATGTTATCTTCTGTATGAGCCAGCTTCTTTTATTCGGTTACCAAAACATAGTTTGTGTTGGTTTCGATCTGCTGATAACAGAGTAGCACTGTCTGGTTTCACTGGTCCCAGCATTGAAGCACTGTGTCAACTTCCAGTTAGCACGTACTTTTTCGATCAAGAGTTAAACATTAACAGTACAGTGGTAGAAAATGATGTGTGAAAGTTACAAATGTCCACTGCAGGGCAGCCAACTGCTTTTGCCAGGGCCCAGGACTAGAGTCTCCCCTGGTGCCCTACCGGTTGTTGAGCGGAGAGGAGTTGTCCACTCCCCCACTGTTGACGACCCTGCAAGTCCCTCTCTCATCTCTATCACACTCTCCCTCCTCTCTCTCCCACTCTCCCACCTCTTTATCACTCTCACACTTCCCACTCTCTCACTCTATCACTCTCACACTCTACCCCTCGCGCTCTCACACTCCCTCATCACTCTCACTCATACACACACCCTCTCTGAAGCTCTCCCTCTCACATTCCCCCTCTCACTTTCCCCCTTCTCTCTCTCACACATACATACCCTCTCTCACACTCCCCCCTCTAATTCTCACACTCCTCCCTCCCGCTCTCACACTCCCCCTCTCTCACTATCCCCCCTTTCTTATTCTATCCACTCTCACTCTCCCTCTTCCCTATTCTCTCACTCACTTTCCCCTTACCCCACCTCTCCCACACCCCTTCTCTCTCTCTCCCTCCCCATTCTCTCTCTCTCCCTCCCTCATTATTGTCTCCCTCTCCCTCACCATTCTCCCTCTCTCCCTCACCCTTCTCTCTAACCCCCTTCTCTCTCTCTCCCTTCGCTCTCTCTCATCCCCCCTTTTCTCTCTCCCCCACCAACCTCTTATCTTTCTCTCCCTTCTCTCTCTAGTAGGGTAGGGGGAAAGCTAGGGGCTTGGAGGGGTAGAGGGAAAAGGTATGGGAAGATTTGTCTAAATCTCGTATGAACCTCATTTAATTCATTTAAATCATCTGTTAACCCCGTCTGGACAAGATAACCCTCCCCCTCCCTGCACTATTTGTCTAAATCTGGTAGGGGAGGGGTGCGCAACCTTTCCCACCTGCATGGTGGTCCCCCCCTCCTGCTCGTGCCCCCCTTAACTTGGCTCCAGGAGTCAAATGGCACCGCAGGGTCATGGGATGTCACGTTGCCATGACGACGCGTCGCTGGAAGCCAAGGTAAGTGAGTTACAGAGGCCTCGCGCGGTCCCCCGGCATTTTATTTAAATGCCCCCTGGAAAATCTGGTGCCCCCTTCGGGGCTCACCCACAGCTTGCACACCCCTGGGTTAGGGGTTGGTGTGTTTGTATCTTAAATGTCTGCCAATTGTCTGTGATTGTTTAGAAGTATAACTTTGAACCTAGTTTGGGAAACATATCATTGAAAGTGTTCGCATTATAAAGTGAACTTTAATAAGTGGATATGGAGTTACAACAGGAGTTAGACAGGAGGTGGACGTTTGTCTGTCTGGATCCTACTTGTTAGCCTTCATCATTAATCCCCCCACTCACTTTCATCAAACGCAGTCTCTACCAATACTTCACCTTGTTCGAACTCACATCACGCCTTCCCCTCCTGACTATCCTATCCTCCAAATTTCTCTGCAACATCTTTTAACACATCCTGGTACAGCCTAATGTGGCAGGCTTTTGGCAGCATCCGAATGGTACACACCATTTGCTGTTTATGCACAGCATGTGCCAACTGGAAATGCTACAGCTTCATGCTAAGTAATAACTTCAGCCACCTTTCAGCTTTGGACTACTGTTACTCTGCTCTCCCCTATTTGATTCCGCTCTCACCTGCACTGTTGCCTCTATCCCTTTCTCCTACACTTTCACCCTTAAACCTACCTTCCTCATTTCCCATTCTCTACTGTCATCCCCCTCATTCTGCAGCCATCAACTCCATCTGCTTCTTACATCACCCCCTGGAAAAAAACAACTCTCTGACCTACTCTCTCTTCCTCCCTCCTACTCTGTGGCGACATTTGTCTTAATCCTGGCCCTATCCACATATCAATATTTTCACTTCCCACACCCTACCCAAAAGTCTCCTCCCCACGCAGTGTCAATCACTGCAACCTCATCCCCATTACACCTCTCCCTTCCATTCCCTCTTCTTGTACCCCATGGAACACATGATCTGTCTGCAGCAAACACCCGGCAATACACAAAATGTTCATTTTCAACTCTCGCATGTGTGTAGCCATTACAGAAACCTGGCTAACCCCTTCATACACCGTCTCACTTGCTGCACTCTCCTACTGTGGTCTCTCCCTCAGTCACACCCCCAGACCAGGGAATAGACAGGGCGGAGGAGTTGGCATACTACTGTCCCCACTACTTTTCCTTGAGAAAGTGCCACATGGGGCGTGAAACGCGTTGGAGGAGAGTTTTTCTGGTTTTGTCCATGTTGTTTAATAAATTGGTTTTTATTCTCTTTGTTGGTGAGTTTTTCCCTTTTTTTCATTGGAGTGGCGGTCTTCACGATCCACACACTTTTTCTATCTATTCAACCGATCAATTAGACACCTAAGGGGTTATGGAGGATTTACTAAACAGCTGATTCCCACAGAGAGATATTTCAACCGGTTGAGCAGGACGCTATCTTCGGACGCCATTGGGGGATCGCCTCAAACAGCTGACACATGCATACAAGCCAGCCCGGAGGAACAGGACGATGCACAACCGTGAGTGTATGTTCACTCCACACCGGGCATACCAGAGACACGGGGCTACCAATAGAGGTAAACACTCTGGTGAGGCTTCACTTAGCCCACGTAAGTAACATTACCTAATTTTTTATACCCCTGTGCTGTGTCTCTTCCTATTTGATCCTCCATTCCACTTAAATACTACCTCCCCAACCCGATATATACTCCGACATATTACTACATATATTTTTATTGACATATTTCATATGTTTTGTTACCCTCCTTGAGCTTACATTCGGTTTTCTATTTTTCTACTACTTTCCCCATGCTGCACATTTCATATCATACCCTCCTTTCCCTCTCTTTCCTTCTCATCCTTTGAAGTCCACACTGTCCATTTCTTATCCCCATTTCCCTCCATGTCGCTGTCATCTATCGCCCCCCTGGACCTACATCTCAATTTCCTGAAACCTTTTTTGCCTGGCTTCCTCACTTCCAACACACCTACTGTCATACTGGGAGACTTAAACCTACCTATTGATACCCCCAATATCACTTCAGCTGGCCATCTTATCTCTCTAAACGCCTACTATGATCTCACCCAGTGGAGCACCTCTCCTACTCACTGCAATGGACTCTCCCTTGATCTGGTTTTCTCCTGCTTCTGCTCTTTCTTGCACTTCCCTATCATGCCCTTCCTTCTCTCTGACTATCACCTGCTAACCTTTAGCCCAACTCTACCCTCTGCACCAACCACAACACATATTTCTACACACACGGCCACATACAGAAACCAACATGCTGTAGACCCCCTTCCCATTTTCAAACTGTTTACAACTTCTCCTCTCTCCAATTTACACCATTTCCTGCCCTACCTAGCAACTTTTCTATATGACAGTGCACTCTCATCAGCCTTGGAAAAGACATCTCCTGCCACAATCCAAGCCACAACCGTGGCACACACACTTTACCTACTACCTCTAAAAGGGCTCACGCATTGCGGAACGTTACGCTCTAAAGCAGACTTTCTTCACTATAAATTCATACTCTCGTCCTATAACACTGTCCTCTTCCTTGCCAAGCAAACCTACTTTTCTTCACTCATACAAACTCTAACCCTCAAGGCCTGTTCACCATCTTTCAATTCCTTTTCTGCATGACTACACCTGCAACCCCTTCTCCCTCAAGGCCGAGACCTCACCACCTACTTCACAGACAAGATTCAGTCACTCAGACAGGACATCTCTTTATATCAAGCTTCACATGCAACACCTATCTCCTCTCGCATACCTAAATCCACCATCAGCTCATTTTCACTGTGATTGAGGACAAGGTCTCCACGCTCCTCTCATCATCTCGCCCTACAAGCTGCCACCTTGATCCTATTCCCTCATAACTTCACTCCCTCTCTGGCACACTAAGCCCCACCCTAACTCATTTTTTTAACTTCTCTCACCTCCAGCAAATTCCCATCTTCTTTCAAACATACACATCACACCCATTCTAAAGAAACCCTCGCTTGACCCAGACTCCCCTTGACCCAGCCTCCCTCTCTAACTACTGCCCTATCTCTGTTCTCCCCTTTGCCTCCAAGCTACTTGAGCGACTAGTATACAACCGCCTGATGCACTTTATCTCCTGCAACTTCCTGCTTGCCTCTGCAATCTGGTTTCCATCCTCTGCACTCCACTGAGACAGCACTAGCTAAACTGGCCAAAGACCTACTCACAGCTATTGCAAGTCTATGGGTCACTTCTCCTTACTAATTCTTCTGGATCTTTCTCCTGCATTCGACACTGTTAATCACTGTGACGATCAGGGGTAATCTGGCCTGTAATAAAGGGGTTATACCCGGCTAGTTACCCCTAATTCGTGTGGGAAGAGAAAGGGTGAATGTATCATGTACTACAGTATGTATGTGTATTCCAAAGCACCTTTATTCCACGTGAATTCAATTCCCAAGTCTGGTTAAGCAGGCAAACGAGGTCAAGTGTTTTGTGATCTATGGGTAAGCACTGTGATGTAATTTGGGAGTCAGCCCTGTAAAGTGTTCATTGGATTATGTGACTGTATGTACTAATTTCTCAGATAGCAGACTGGTAATTGGATTTGCATGTGAGTTACATTTGTATGGAGGGGCTTCTGATTTAATCAGGTGAGGTTCCTGCAGATAAATGTGCATTGAGGACAAGCTGCAGAGCCATAAGGAGTGGTGATGGGCCAGATAACATTAAGTATCTGCCATCAACCCCTCCTATGGGTTAGACAATGGGTTAGACAATGCCTAGCCATTCAGCCCTAGACTTGGTGTCGCATGGGGGGGGGGGGGAGGGGGCACTCCTGCCTCCTCCCAGAGTTCCTTGCATGTTTGTGATAGGACTTCAAACCCTATAAATAGGCAGGGTGCCCCAACCCCAGTAGTGAGAGTAGGAGAGTGTTCGCTGTTCGTAGTTGGTGGTTCGTGACTCTAATCCAGCAAGGGAGAATTGCTAGCCAGTGTTATTCTTGGATACTTCACCCTGTTATTTTACTATAAGTATTATTTTCAAGTGTTATTTGTGTTACAGTGTTGTGTTTGCCCGAAAGGGAATAAATCTTCAGTTTATTTTATCATTTTGTCCTGTTCAATCAGTGCCCAGTATATTCGGTGTGAATTAGGTCTGGTTTCCCGTGACAATCACTCTATTGTCCTCTGTGACACAGCCTTCTCCTGGTCAGTGTTTCCTTTTCTGGTTTTTCCTCACCTTCACTCCCTCTCTCTGTTGGGGGTCCCACAGTGCTCTGTCCTTGACGCTCTGCTGTTTTCCCTCTACAGCTTTTCTCTTGGTGAACTAATGCAATCTTTTAGCTTTCAGTATATCTCTATGCCGTTGAAACCCAAATATTGCTCTCCCCCTCTCTCCTGTCCCATGTCACCAACTGTCTCTCTACAATCTCATCCAGGATGTCCCACCGTTACCTAAAACTAAACATGTCCAAAACAGAACTAATACTCTTTCTCCCTCCCCCTCCCACTGCCACCTTTATACCCAAACTCCCCCTCACTGTCAATAGCAGGATCTCATCAACGCCTGAAGTCTACTATCTTGGGGTAATTTTTTAGTCTGATCTCACCTTCATTTCTCATATTTACTCCCTCACGAAGTCCTGCCATCTCCACCTCTGAAATATTGCCAAGATACTCCCTTTTCTCACTCATTATTCAACTAAAATTCTAATTCACTCATTCAGCTTGTCATATATCGACTACTGCAACCTTCTTCTAGCTGGCATTCCCCCTGTCTGTCTGTCCCACCTCCAATCTATCCAAAAGGCTGCTGCCAAGACTCATCTACTTTACTCATCACTCTACTTCTGCTGCTTCACTATGCAAATCCCTACACTGGCTTCCCGTACCCTTTCGAATCAAATTGAAAACCCTAGCTCTGATTTACAAAGCCTTAAACAAAGCTGCCCCCTTACATCTCAGCCCTCATCCCCAAATATATCCCTAAACATCCCCTACATTTTGTCCTCGACATCCGCCTTTCCTCCTGTATTATTACCTCTTATCACTCCCGCCTATAATACTTCTCCTGTGCTGCCGCCTCTCTAGAATTCTCTACCATGCATCATCACTCTCCCCCAGCTTTCAGACGTTTAAAAACTCACAATTTCAAGGAAGCCTATCTGGCATACTCCTAACATTCAACTTCCCCATCTTCCCCACTCCAACCCCACTGGGACCAGCTGTGTGGATGGACCAATTTCCATGCTATGAAACACCACCTACCATCCCCACCATCAAGCCTTAATGGGATCAGATGTCTGGCTTAACCATACTCCAACCAGAAGCATACCCCATCCCACAATAAGCAGCCATCTTACCTTTCAACATTGTCCCTCATTCCCCCTAGATTGTAAGCTCTCATGAGCAGTGCTCTCATTACCTAAGTGTGTCTGCTTGTCCTTATTTTTATTTGTATGTAACATTGTTTATGTATTTATCAAATCTCTGTACTTCCCACTGTACCGCACTGCGGAATATGTTTTGACTTTACTAATAAACAATAATAATAAAAATAATATGGGACGGGGGGGGGACGGTATGGGCCTGGGAGTGAATTATTTTGGTATGGGCCTAGGAGTGATGGCAGAGAGGACTAGAACTGAGTGGGGATGAGGGGATGGGGGATGGTGTGAGTAAAAGCAGTTTGTGAGGGTGATGTAAGTATTTTTTAAATAAGTGAATCATATGGTTTTCTTCAAAAGACACCAATGTTCTCAATGTGTCTGACTATCTTTACTCATATGTGTTTGCAAGTACATAATATATACTTGTAACAGGGGACTTATCCCTGTTCAGAAAACTTGCCTCTAATCCAGCAGTGTGCTGGTTAATTGACCAGCACCTGGCTGTTTGGAGGTTTGTTGGAGAAAAGGCTCCTCCTGAGACATGAAGGAGAGACTCCTGAGCTCACACGTGGGCTGAACCAGGAAGGGACAGATAGGTCTTGAGCGCTGTAGACTGACAGCCAGACAACAAGACAACAAGGGGGAGAAGACTTCTGAAAGCTGAAAGTGCCTTAGGACAAAAAGGCTGCGCCAGGAGAGCAGAGAAGGATTCCCCCCTACAGCTACCAGAGAGACAGATAAGCATTACTTTCTAAGACTGTTGTATATCTGCACATATCAAAATATATGTTTGGGGCTGGGAAACATGCTATCTAAAGGGAGTTCTAGACTGCATATGTTTAACTAGAAATACTCCCACGTGGAGTAGAAGCTTTGTCCCCTTATTTGTATACGTTTGATGATTTTCATGTGTTAAAGAATCAGGCGCAATAAAAGCCTTATTTTAGTTCACCTTAAAACTAGTCTCTATTGCGTACCTCTGCACACGTCTCTTACATATGGTGTCAGAAGTGAGATACATGGGAAAGATGGTGAGAGAAAGCTATTTGCATAAACGCTCCGCGACTGTCGCCATACAGTCTGCCTACAAAAAGAGGGGTGCCTGACACAGGGGAAAGCTCATGACCACGCGGTCAGTAGAAAGACTGTACTTGGAAAAAGTTCTCCTTGAGCAACTGAGGACTGCTGATCTCAAGCACCTTCTGGAGGAGACACTACTAAACTGGAAGAAGGGCTCCAATCCCAGCGGGACTGAGGTTCTTTTCCTCCATCCACTCTCATTCAAGTCACTGAGATATCTCGAATGAAAGTGGAAGGACGGGCTTTGGCCGTGGCAAGCCCGAGCTTCCCACAAACAGGGGAGGTATGTAACAGGGGACTTATCCCTGTTCAGAAAACTTGCTTCTAATCCAGCAGTGTGCTGGTTAATTGACGAGCACCTGGCTGATTGGAGGTTTGTTGGAGAAAAGGCTCCTCCTGAGACAGGAAGGAGAGACTCCTGAGCTCACACGTGGGCTGAACCAGGAAGGGACAGAGAGGTCTTGAGCGCTGTAGATTGACAGCCAGACAAAAAGACAACAAGGGGGAGAAGACTTCTAAAAGCTGAAAGTGCCTTAGGACAAAAAGGCTGCGCAAGAAGAGCAGAGAAGGATTCCCCCCTACAGCTACCAGAGAGACAGATAAGCTTTACTTTCTAAGACTGTTGTATATCTGCACATATCAAAATATATGTTTGGGGCTGGGAAACATGCTATCTAAAAGGAAGTTCTGGACTGCATACTGTATGTTTAACTACAAATACTCCCAAGTGGAGCAGAAGCTTTGTTTGACCCCTTATTTGCATACGTTTGATGATTTTCATGTGTTAAAGAAGCAGGCGCAATAAAAGCCTTATTTTAGTTCACATTAAAACCAGTCTCTATTGCGTACCTCTGCACATGTCTCTTACAATACTGTACACATATATTGATATATAAAATAAATAGAGTATCAGTGCTACAGTGTTCAGCTATTAAGTGGATCAATATATTGATGAATGACTCAACTCTTACATTTAAAGCACTTATGCAAAATTACAATATATAATATACAATATACCGAAAATATATATACACTTAAACAACAAAAAATATTGTTCATATACAAGAAATAAATGTACTGATAATAGGGAATGTGTATAGCTGATCTGAACAGGTGGTTGTTGATGATATGATAACATAAACAATGTGTCCCAAAAGAAAAATCAAGTCCATGAAAGGCAAAAAAAGTATAATAAAAAATGGGAAATGAATGACTCCTTAGGTAACTAATATACTTAGGAATGGTCCAACATAAAAAATGAATTAAAGGAGTTGTACAGCTTAAAGGAGTTGTAGCAGCTTTACATGGAATCAACCAGTTCTATTTACAATCGAAAAAAGAAAAAGAAGTGCATGCTCCATAGTATAAATCTATTTAATTAAGGTTTAAAATAATGGATATCAGGATCAAGTACACTCACAAACAAATAGTGATTAAATCGCTTAGGTAGAGCATGGTAACTCATCTGTTACTGTCTACCTGAGCAATTTAATCACGATTTGTCCTATATCAATAGGTACAGTAGCACATCTTGAGAAAGATACTGACAGAGATTGCTTCGCTGATCCATAGTAATAAACCGCTTATGCCTTTTTATACAGAGTGCCAGTACTTCCGATCAATACATATATCTCAGGCTTATGGGATTAAATGCATTAGGCTGAGTCCCCAGTGGTCACGGCGGCGTGTGATACGGCGTGTGTGCCACACACCACAGCACAGCCCTCTCTGGGGCAGGCCCCAGTGGCTGTGTGTGTGTGCACGCAAAGCGCTGTGACACGTACGCTGGCAGAGAAGACAAGAATGTTGTCTTCCCATGCCGCGACTTGCTCACGTGGTCGCGCTCAGCCAATGGCAGGGCAGATGGCCGCGCCCCCCATCATGGCCCCGCACCCCACGCTCTCCCTAGATCTCCCCTACAGACTGCCGATCGCGGCTGTAGTCTCTGCACGCACCGCCAGGTGCGCGTGCAGCAAGGAGAACTGGGGCCGTAGCTTTAGGCCCATAATATAGTGGGCGCGCGCGCTCCGCCGTGCGTGCGCGGCACTTATAATTGGCTGTGGTTAGTCAGCCTTTCTATAATATGGCCGCACGCGTGCACGGCAGTGAACGTGGAGCCGGGCGATCGGGGAAAAGACAGGGAAAAGTCAGTTTTCACGCCGTTACCGCCGCTGTAATGTGTATGTATTTATGTGTGTGTGTGTGTGTGTATGTATATGTATGTGTATGTGTATGTGTGTATATATATTTATCAACATTGCACAATAAAAATAATTTTTATTCATACGTCTTTTTATTTTTAATTATTTAATAAATTATTAACTCACACAATCTATACACACACATATACACAAACACAGTTACACAGTGACACACACACACATGCCTTCCCAGCCTGTCGCTCCCGGCAGCATGGACCGTACACACAAAAAGTGTGCGTCACGTGCACGCGCTTTCGCACAGGCACACGCGCGATCACACCTACTCTAGAACAAGCCTTATTTAGTGGCCCATTGTAAATTACTGTACATACTTATACAGTAGCATCAGAGTGTTAGGTTGTGTTAAAACAGCCGTAGATCAGAGAAAGGAACTAGACTATAGCCAGGACTGGGCTTGTAACAGCCGGAAACAGCCACGCTTGCAACGAAGTGTTGAACTAGTTTAACACTGCCTGTTATTTGGACATAAGGAACTTAAATTCACAAATGTTTTAGTTGAAAACCATATCTCAGTTATACAAATAAAAAGCAAAGAATAGTTATTAGTGATGCACTCCAAAGAACAGAAAGAGTATACACATGTATATAGTAGTAAAGCGTGAATCTAAGGAAGCTACAGTAGCTGTAAGCTCCCCCGGGCAAAATGCTAAAACTGAACTTTTAATCAAAACTCATATGAAAATTCCAGACCAGAAAGAAACGTTCTATATAAACAAAACAATCCAACAATGTTATTATGTTTTAAAACACAAGTTCTAAGAAGCTTAAATACCTAGTTGTAATATAGTTACAATAAAATAGAAACAAAGTAACCTACGATCTTTCAAATAATCCTGAAACTGCTCTGTATACTGTAGCTAATCAATATCACCCTCCTCCGTAAAAATGGTATTAAAATCCTCACTAAATGTTCTTGTGACTTGATCCAACTGTTAGTTGATCGTGAGCTGAAAAATCTAAAAGTGGTAAACACTGATCTCAAAAAGCAGAAAATAGATATAGAAAAATGGAATAAATATTTTGAATTTAATGAGTATGAGCGACAGCTAGAGAGGAACATAGAGAAATGTGTGAGAGAACGTTAAAAAAGATAGCAGAGGAAATGTTGCAGGGATTTGCAGGATTTGAAACAGGGGAGAATTTATAAACATAATTTTGTCCCTCGAACAGTGATAAATAAAGAACATACCAGTGAATCTACAGCGTGAACGCGTGGGTACGCTCATAAGGAATCTACACCAAACCGGAGACAGGAATACAAGACACATAAAAACAGAGACACATTACCATTAGCAACCTATGACCCCACCATCAGCATCCTCCTCTTTTTTTAGAGGAATACACCTCAATAGACATGAGCTTTACAGAAGAAAGAAGACCAGAAGGGAAAAGGGGGACACTAAGGTTCAGAAGGGTCTGGGACAGGGGTGGTCAACTCCAGTCCTCAAGGGCCACCAACAGGTGAGGATATCCCCGCTTCAGCACAGGCGGCTCATTCAGTGACTCAGGCATTCTGACTCCCCTCATGAAGTCGCCCTTGTGTTGACGAAACGCGTAGGGTTAGTGATGCCCTCACGTCACACGTTGCCGCATACATGGACTCACACAAGCACGGAACTTGAATCTTGTACCTCCGTCAGAGCACTAACAGGGCGGGATTTTGTTACTCTTTTCTCCTTGCTCTAACCCTGTAACAGAGTGCTCATCACAAACAAGGCATGACCGTGGGGCCGAGGCGGGGATTTGATATAACACCAACCTGCAGCCGTGAGGACACGCCTGGAGTGTAGATTGGTCGAGGTAGCCGGGTCGTGGTTGGAGAGGTTAGAATTGTCAAAGGTACTTGTTGAGGTCGGGATTGGAGAGGTGCGGATTGTTGCAGGTACTTAGCCTTAGTCGGGATTGGAGAGGTGCGGATGTTCATGGTACTTTGCCGAGGTCGGTGTTGGAGAGGTGTGGATCATCGTGGTAAGCCAGGGTCAGGAGTGTAGAAGAGCAGAGTCCAGATGAAAGCCAAGGTCAGACAAGAGGAGAGCTAGGAACCAGAGTACAAGATAGAATAAGGAGGAGAGAATTGCAGTAAGCACTTCGCACAAGGAAAGTATTATGCTCAGCTGATTTGCAAGAGGGCAGGCTGAGCATATATAGGGAGAAAAGTCCAATGAGGAGCAGGCTGCGAGAGGGGATCACCAGTATGCCTGGCTGTGGTTTGTGGTGCGATGACAGCCACAGGTGTGGGAGAAAGGCTGATGAATGCAGGAGCTTCTGCGCCTGCGTGCGGCGCCTGCGCATAGCATATGCGCGCTGTGTGCCGGTGATGTCAGCGCTGTCAGGAATCGGCATTCTCCTCGCTCCCCACACAGAGCACTCCCTCCCCGCAGGGAGCCCCTGGACACACAAAACAATCCTGCCTTACCGGCCTCCACGGCTCCTCGCCCCTGCCGCCGTCGCGGGATCACTCCCCTCGGCGATTCCTCTGCTCAGCGCCAGGCGCGCCCACACCCTCCTGCACGCACACCTGCACCATCCACTGGCTCGGTTCACACGCGTACACGAGTTACGGAGCACGCTCAGTCTGCACACTCTTATTCCCGTCCCCCGGACCTCAGGCTCCGCCTCCGCACACTGCACGGGCATACTCAAGTTACTAACAAGACTCACCTGGCCTGTTATGCCTGCACCAATCTGCAGTGTCTCCCTGTAGCTCTTCCTGTCCCGCCTCCGTTCCTAATTGGACCTTCCTACTTTATCTAGCTCCTCTCTGCTCTCAGTCTTTGCACGACATAGTCTCTGTATGGAAGTACTTCTGGATTCTCTCAGTGTTTTCAGAGGTTCTGACGCAACTCGTACGACTACCCCCTCTGGCTCTCGATCTCGGCACTCCTTGGACAACGCTCACTCTGGTAACCCCTTGAACACGGCTTGGACTACGACCTATCTCCACTCTCCACTCCCTGACTTCGGCAAGGCATCATTCACTCTATCTCTACAACCGGTACCGGCAAGTATTGTCTACCTTACTACACCTGGCAACGCTTCATACCACACTCCGGACATGCTCCCTTTGCTGCGGGTGCATGTATTACCACTTCCCCCTTCAGCTCAGGGGACGGGTCTGGTCTGCGGGCAGCACCGGCGTAACATTATGTCGAGCCCACAAGACGCAGACCAGACCAAACTTCAACGGTTTCTCTCCAATCTGCTTCAGCAAAACCAGGCCATGGCGGATCAAATTGTGGCACTTACACGCCAGGTCGCAGTACTCTCAGACAGGGTACCGACCGCGACCCCGGCAGATGTAAGCCCCCACTCCGCAAGCGCAGTTAGCAGCTCAGATGTAAGGATTCCTCCCCCCAAGCCTTATGCAGGTGAACCGCAAGTTTGTAGGGGTTTCCTAAACCAGTGTGAGGTGCAGTTTGAAATGGCCCCCCATCTCTACAATACTGATCGCAAGAAGGTACCCTACATTTATAACCTCCTCACTGGCAGTGCCCTGGCTTGGGCTTCCCCAGTTTGGGAGCGATGTACTGACCTTACCCAAGATTACCCGGCATTTAAAGCCAAGTTTCAACAAGTATTCGATTCTCCCGCTCGTCGTGAGATGGCATCTGTTTCTCTCCTCCAGATCACTCAGGGACGGCAAATGGTGATGCAGTATGCTGTGGAATTCCGGACTCTAGCAGCCGAGACTAACTGGGGACAAGAGGCTCTCGTCTCCGTGTTCTGGCAAGGCCTGGCAGATCCCATCAAGGATGAACTCTCTCGCCAATCCAGGCCGGATCAATTGGAGGTCCTCATTGATTTGGCTGTCCGAGTGGATCAACGTATCCAGGTACGCCGCTCAGAGCGTCAGCATACTCGCGTCCATAACTTTCAAGTTCCGTTCTCCAGTACTCCCAGCAACACTCCTGCTCCCCCAAGTGCTACCATACCTCTTCGTCCTGCACTGGAGTTCCCAGAGCCAATGCAATTGGGGGAACAACGCATCCGCACACCGATACGGCAGTTCTGCCACGCCGGGGGATTGTGTTTCTACTGCGGATCCATGGAACATCTGGTTCGGGAGTGTCCACTGCGTCTGGGAAACGGGAACACCCAGTGAGTACAGAGGGGCTCTCTCTGGGTGTAATGTCTCCACGTCCCCTTTCTAAAGGTGAACTCCCTAAGAAACTTACATTTCCAGTCTCCCTTTCAGGCGATAAATTCAAGACTTCTACCGCCGCTTTCATTGACTCAGGAGCTGGAGGAAACTTCGTGGATCTTGAATTCGCCAGGTTAAACCGCATACCACTCGTGAGAAAGAAGGTTCCCATCGCACTCGTCGGTATCGATGGACGTCCTCTTACCCCAGCCCACATCTCCTTAGAGACGGCTCCCTTGCTTCTGTCCTCACATCTGCATAAGGAGATCTTAGTTCTCGATGCCATTCACGCTCCTGGGATACCCATCACCCTTGGTCTTCCTTGGCTACAGCTTAACAATCCTCTCAATGACTGGACTTCCTCTGCTCCCATTTCCTGGAGGCCGAGGTCAGGCGAGACTCATCAACTGCTGGCCAATACCTCTGTTCCCGAAGTTATTCTACCTTCCGTTTACCATCAATTCCGGGACATTTTCAATAAGGTACAGTCAGAACTCTTGCCGCCACACAGGACTTACGATTGTCCGATCGATCTAGTTCCAGGTTACTCCCTACCCAAGTCCAAGACCTACCCCTTGTCGTTACCAGAATCTCACGCTATGGATGAATTTATCCAGGAGAATCTCATGAAAGGCTTTATTCGTCACTCCAATTCCCCAGCAGGGGCTGGGTTTTTCTTCGTCAAGAAAAAGGACGGGTCGTTGAGGCCTTGCATCGACTACAGGGGTTTAAACCACATCACTATTAAAAATCGTTACCCCCTTCCCCTTATTACCGAACTGTTCGATAAATTACAGGGGGCCAAGATTTTTTCCAAGTTGGATCTACGTGGTGCCTATAACCTGGTGCGCATCAGGAAGGGGGATGAATGGAAGACGGCCTTCAACACGCTTAGTGGACACTACAAATATCTGGTAATGCCTTTCGGCTTATGTAATGCTCTTCCAGGATTTCATCAACGACGTCTTTCGTAAGGTACTCAATATTTTTGTTATTGTATACTTGGATGATATCCTGATTTTTTCCAAAGATCTCCAGGACCATATACGCCACACCTCCTATGTCCTTTCCCGTCTCCGTGAACACCATTTGTACACCAAACTGAAGAAGTGCACCTTTCATCAGACCTCTACTCCGTTCCTGGGGTATATCATTTCCGATGAGGGGTTTATGATGGACTCCGGTAAACTTCAAGCAGTCACTGAATGGCCAAGACCCAACTCTCTCAAGGCCATACAACGTTTTTTAGGGTTCGCTAATTACTATCGTAAGTTTATACGGAGTTTTTCCACCATTGTGGCACCCCTCACTGCGCTCACCAAAAAAGGAGCTGATCCTTCTGCTTGGTCATCCGAGGCCATCTCCGCCTTCGAGACACTCAAGGAAGCCTTTATATCCGCACCTATTCTCCGTCATCCCAACATCGAACTTCACTTCGTCCTGGAGGTCGACGCTTCTGATTGCGGCGCTGGTGTCGTTCTTTCCCAGAGACCCACGCCCCAAGATAAGTTACATCCCTGTGCATATTTTTCCAAGAAATTCTCGTCTGCCGAGAGGAACTATGACGTGGGTAACAGGGAACTTCTGGCCGTGAAGATGGCTCTTCAAGAGTGGAGACACCTGCTAGAGGGGTCGAAAGAGCCGTTCACTATTCTCACGGACCACAAGAACCTTCTTTACATAGAGAACGCTCGACGCCTCTGTCCACGACAGGCTCGTTGGGCTCTTTTTTTTCCTCGATTCGATTTTCACCTTTCCTATATCCCGGGGACCAAGAACGTAAAGGCAGACGCACTCTCCCGAATACATTCTTCTGAAGAGAGGCCAGAGGAATCTTTGGAGACTATCCTTCCACATGAGAGGATTCTCGCCATGTCTTCTTTCAAGAATCTTGACAAGATTTTGCACTCCCAAAGACGCATTCCCAAGGACTTGGTCGTTCCCGACAACAAACTCTTTGTACCATCCAAATTTGTTCCAGAGGTCCTGTCTTGGGGTCACTCCTCTAAATCTGCAGGTCATCCAGGTTTTAAGAAGACTACTGATCTCAGTCGTCGGAATTTCTGGTGGCCAAGGAAAGTCTCAAGATATTCTGGAGTTTACCCGCGCATGCCCCACGTGCGCTCAAAGCAAGAATCTCCGTCAAAAGCCTCAGGGTTTTCTGTTACCCCTTCCAGTTCCCGACCGCCCCTGGTCCCACATTTCTATGGACTTCATCGTGGAGTTGCCCAGGTCCAGAGGAATGAACACTATCTTGGTGGTCGTGGACAGGTTCTCGAAGATGTCCCATTTCATTCCACTTAAAGGATTACCCACGTCCCCCGCCCTTGCTGATATCTTTACGGAGCAGATTTTCCAGATTCATGGGATCCCTTCGTCCATTGTTTCTGACAGAGGTTCTCAATTCGTATCCAAATTTTGGAGAGCTTTCACGAAGAGATTGGGCATCTCTTCTTCTTTCTCTTCCGCCTATCATCCTCAGTCCAATGGACAAACGGAGAGAATCAATCAATCCCTGGAGAAGTACCTGAGATGTTTTATATCAGATTTCCAGGATGATTGGGCTCAACTCCTCTCTTGGGCAGAGTATGCCGTCAATTCTGCAAAAAACGAGTCCACCCGGGAGTCGCCCTTCTTTATAAATTATGGGTTCCACCCTCCCTGTCTTCCCATCCCCAACATTCCTTCTGGAGTACCAGCCGTAGATGAACGCATTTCTTCCCTCCAAACCGGATGGTCCAGGATTCAGTCTACCCTTCTCAAATCCTCCCGCAGATCGAAACTACAGGCCGATCGTCGTCGTCGTTTGGTGCCCAGTTAAAACCAGTGGATTTGGTATGGCTCTCCTCTAGGAATATCCACCTCAAGGTACCATCTCCTAAACTGGCACCTAAGTTCCTGGGTCCCTTCCCTATTTGTGAACAAATCAATCCCGTGGCATTCCGGCTCCAACTACCACACAGTATGAAGATTCCCAATGTCTTTCATGTGTCCCTCTTAAAACCATTTATCTCCAGTCACTTCTTTCCGGATCAGACTCGTAAACCGGATCCCATTACTGTACAAAATAACGAGGAATACGAAGTTCACTCTCTTTTGGATTCTCGCCTATCCAGGGGTCAGCTCCAGTTCTTGGTGCAGTTGAAGGGCTTTGGCCCTGAAGAGAGATCCTGGGTACCTTCAAAGGACATTCATGCCCCGGCCCTTCTTAAGTCCTTCAGGAAAAAGTTTCCAGAGAAACCGTTCTTGGACCGTCCTGAGGCCGTTCCTGAAGAGGGGGGTACTGTCAGGAATCGGCATTCTCCTCGCTCCCCACACAGAGCACTCCCTCCCCGCAGGGAGCCCCTGGACACACAAAACAATCCTGCCTTACCGGCCTCCACGGCTCCTCGCCCCTGCCGCCGTCGCGGGATCACTCCCCATAGCGATTCCTCTGCTCAGCGCCAGGCGCACCCACGCCCTCCTGCACGCACACCTGTACCATCCACTGGCTCGGTTCACATGCGTACACGAGTTACGGAGCACGCTCAGTCTGCACACTCTTATTCCCGTCCCCCGGACCTCAGGCTCCACCCCCGCACACTGCACGGGCATACTCAGGTTACCAACAAGACTCACCTGGCCTGTTATGCCTGCACCAATCTGCAGTGTCTCCCTGTAGCTCTTCCTGTCCCACCTCTGTTCCTAATTGGACCTTCCTGCTTTATCTAGCTCCTCTCTGCTCTCAGTCTTTGCTCAACATAGTCTCTGTATGGAAGTACTTCTGGATTCTCTCAGTCTTTTCACAGGTTCTGACGCAGCTCGTACGACTACCCCCTCTGGCTCTCGATCTCGGCACTCCTTGGACAACGCTCACTCTGGTAACCCCTTGAACACGGCTTGGACTACGACCTATCTCCACTCTCCACTCCCTGACTTCGGCAAGGCATCATTCACTCTATCTCTACAACCGGTACCGGCAAGTATTGTCTACCTTACTACACCTGGCCTGGCAACACTTCATACCACACTCCGGACACGCTCCCTTTGCTGCGGGTGCGTGTATTACCACTTCCCCCATCAGCTCAGGGGACAGGTCTGGTCTGCGGGCAGCACCGGCGTAACAAGCGCGTGGGTGTAACCTGGAGGCGGGATTAGCTGGGACGGCATTACCTGCAGTGCGGGATGCACGTGCACCCCTAGGCTGACGGCTGGGGATCTCACTATTACACAGTATTGTGGTGCTTACCTGCAGGTATATAGAAGGCCCTGAGCTTCCGCCGATGTTAGTTGGGGAATCAACAGGCCAGGCTCTTGGTGATCCACAGCTCTCTTCTCAGATGGTACAACACCTCCATTCCCACAGGGCCTATCATGGGATAGGTGCAGTCCCCTGTGGAAAACATCTTCCCCTCCCCCTGACAGACTGCAGCCTCAGGCAGGAGTATAAAACATGAACTTGCTCTTTATTTCTGGTACAGCAATCTATTACAGCATGCACAGTCCTACAGCCCTTTATCCTCTCTTGGGCCTGGAATCGAGCCCCAGGGCTTGAGGCCCCAAAGGTCTATCCCAATCTCCCACACTCCCTGGTGGAGCATGGGGTAGCTGCTCCCACTCCTCTGAAGGAGATGATAGAACTTACAACCCACTCCCAGGAGGGGAGAGGGAAGAGCTCAACAGTCCCACTCCCTTATGAGGGAGAGGGAAGAACTCAACTAAATTTGGCTGCAGCTCCTTTTTGTTACCAGGGGAGGGGCTCCAGGTCTCAGCCCCGTATGGGCGGTACCTAGGCCTTAGGCCACCCCCTTGTCACTCAAGGGAGCAACTTACTGCAGCAGGGCGTAGATTTAACCCCAAACTGCCTGTGCTGGTACCAGGGCTTACGTGTTAGGCAGAGAATTAGTAGCCCAAGGGGTTAGCTGGCTACATAGGGATTAAAGGAATCGGGATCAATCAAGTCCTCTCTCAATTTTTATTTTGCATTCTGATATGCCTCTTTCAATATTTATGGGTTATATCCTCTGCTCTTAAACCTTTGAAATAGCTCTGAGGATCTTAATTCAAAGTCAGCTATAGTTGAACAATTTCTGCGAAGCCATAAAAATTGTCCTTGGAGTATACCAC
This sequence comes from Ascaphus truei, assembly GCF_040206685.1. Classification (NCBI taxonomy): domain Eukaryota; kingdom Metazoa; phylum Chordata; class Amphibia; order Anura; family Ascaphidae; genus Ascaphus; species Ascaphus truei. Next base: position 444,553,096 of record NC_134483.1, read on the forward strand.
GAAACAAGCTACGATTATGGCAACTATCAGCATGTACTGTAACAGTGTTTTCTGAGAATTGGGTTTTCTATAAATATCCATGAAAACCTTCATGTCTAAATCCACATAGAGAGAGAGATCTAGAAAGTGAATGTGGTGATGGTGATGGTGGTGTGTGAAATTGAGATTATATGGATTAGTGTTGAGAGTGTTGATGAATGAATGTAATTGTTCAATGGTACCTTTCCAGATGATCAGAAGATCATCTATGTAATGATGATGTGAAACGACTAAGGGGCCTATGCAGTAAAGGTTCATAAACAAAATCGCCGGGTCATTTAAATCGCCGTTTTTGTGAGCGTTGCTAACACGGTATTCAGAAAGCGTAGATTACCTGTGATAGCAAAATTCACAAAACGGGCGAGTTGCCAGCGGTGTGATGATCACCACTCAGAAAAGGCCTAACCCGGCGATTCCTTACTGCTGCAGAGAGAGCTGCTCAGGGAGAGCCGCCTCTCCCCGTGCAAATCTCGCCTGAAATTTATATTTTGTAATGTACATTTTATTACTAGTGTAGATGCGCAGGGGGTCTCCGGAGCAGAACCGTGTTGGTTTCAGGTCTAGGGACCCCCTTCTTCACGAGATACAGGCCCCGTTATGGGGTGCCGGTATCTCCTATGCTTTTGATTCCCACGGTCACGTGACGCGGGACATTTACATGCATAGGAGATACCGGCACCCCATAACGGAGCTTGTATCTCGGGAAGCAGTGTGTCCCCGAGGCTGAAATCAGAGCGGTTCAGCTCAGGAGACCACTTGCTCCCACACACTATTAATAAAAATTACATTAAAGCAGCTTCATTACCTTAGTGGATATCCGCTAAGGCAATAAATGGGTTAAACACCAGTGCCATGTTTATTGTGGGTAGCGGGGGTGGGTGAAGGGGTTATTTGGCCCTTGGCAGGTGTTTAGGCCTTGCGGGGGGCTTGCGGGTGGACCTAACTCCTTCATTACCTTAGCGGTTAATACCGCTATGGTAATGAAGGGGTTAACCCCTCCCGCTACCCACCCGATAGGCCTAAACACCCATCCTTGGGGCTACTACCCCCTTCACCCACCACCGCTACCCACAATAAAATAAAATACACACAATAGCTCTTCTATCCACCTCCTAGGCTCCCAATAAACATTACAATATTTAATAAAAAACAATACACAACCCACCTCTGTGCCCCCACATGAAACCATTATTTCTTTTTTTACACACAGGATTAATACCACAGGCCGGAGGGGGTCCCTGGGTGGTCCCAACGGGTGTCCGCAAGCCCCACAGTGCACCCCAAGAGGTACACACGGATGTCTGGGGGCCCTCGGGTGGTCCCCACTAGGCTTCGTGGGCATCCAGGTGGACCCTGTGGGTCCCTGTGGGCCCCAATGGGGTCCACAGGTGGTCCCTGCAGGTGTCTGGGTGTCCCCGGGTCATCCCCACAGGTGCCTGGGTGCCCTCGGGTGGTTCACATAGGGGTCTGGGGGCCCTCGGGTGGTTCCTATGAGGGTCTGGGGTCCCCAGTTCCTCCTTGCAGGTGTCCGTGGGTCGTCAGGTGGTCCCATGAGCGTCCGGGGGTCCTCGGTGGTACCGTGGGTGTCTGAGGGTCCTCAGGTGGTCCCGTGGGCCTCCGGGGGTCCTCGGGTGGTCCCCGTGGGCCTATGGTACATTCCTGTATTTAAAAAAAACAAAAACATGGCATACATTTCAATAAACATGCCCCTGACTCCGACCCCTGACTCCGGCCCCTGACTCCGGCTCCTGTATATGGCCACTGACTGTGGCCCCTGACTCCTGACTGTGGCCCCTTACTTTGGCCCCTGACTCCGGCCCTGACTTTGGCCCCTGACTCCGGCCCTGACTCCGGAGGACATTCTGATCTTATCGCTCAAAGTAACTTTACTATTTTTGAAGTGAAACTTCTTTAGCGGTACCTACCACATCAGCAAAATTCCATGACAGTGAATGGAGTTGATGGAGATGGAAGTCAGTAGTGACGGAAGTGACGTCACTGCTGACAGACGAGGCCGTCAGTGTTGCCAGCTTCCACCAGGTAGAGTAAGGCAGCGCTGGGCACACAGTGACCCCTCTCTGTCCCCAGGACGCAGCATCTCAGCAGTCAGTCTGTGACACCCGCCTGCATAGCGGCGAGGTGTTGTATAGCAACGCATTCCCTTCCAGGCCTGCTGCGCCCGGGCCTCCCCAGGCATCACCGAGCACCTCCCCCGGCTTCTCTCAGCCTGACCTGGCCGCACCGATCACCTTCCACCGGGTCGTACAGGGCACCTCCTGCCCGGGCTGGAGATTTAGCTTGGAGAGAAGCACCAAGGGAGACAGAGCAGAGTCCATTCCCGGACAGCACTTCAACACACAGTACCCGCCCGTCCCACTCTCCGGATCCCCGGAAGATGGCGGAAAGACAGGCAGCCCCCTCTGTTGGTCTCACTCCCGGCCCTGTGAGTTCGGTGCCGGTTTCGGAGTCGCGGACAGACATGGTGAGTACCAGGGGTGCAGGGAGCAGTCAAGGGCGGTAGAGGCCTGAACCCCGGAAGACGGGGCAGCAAGGAACTAGGGCTGATGATACTCATGATATATCTATATATATCTACAGATACATGTGTGTGTATATAGATAGATACATAGATACATACATAGATACATAGATACATAGACATGTATGTATGTACACACACCCATCTATATATGTTTGCATATACACACACCCTATGTGCATACACACTCCCTGTGTATGTGTGTACAGGTGCACACCACCACCATCTATGTTTGTGCGTATACACGCACACACCCATGTGTATGTGTGTGCGTACCCCCCTATGTGTGTGTAACCCCCTATATATGTGCGTACCCACACACTCCTCTATGTAGGTGTGTACACGCACACCGCCTATAAATATGCCTGCCCTATGTATATGCGTACCAGCGTACCCTATGTACGTGTATGCCCCCTATGTATGCACGTACCCGCGCCCCCAATGTGTGTGTAACCCCCTATGTCTGCGCAGCCCACTATGTAGGTGCATACCCACGCACAGCCCCCTATGTATGTGCTTATATGCGCACAGCCCCTTATGTATGTGTACGTAAGCACCGCCCCTTATGTATGTGCATACGTACGCCCCCTATGTCAGGGTGTACCCACGTGCAGCCCCCTATGTCACACACACACTGACTCACACACACGTAGTCACACACACAGAGACATACTAGGAATTCAGTTAGTATAAATATAGCAGCGCAAATAGCTAATAGTGACGTGTGCCGAGCACCCGCGTTCGAGGTCAAATTTCTTTACGTTTTGTCACTGAAATTGTGTTTTGATTTTAATTAAAAATAACACCATTCCAAATACAATTTCGGTGACAAAAGACAAAGAAGTTTCACTTAAAATATGCGTGCTCGGCACACACACACTTTTTTTCTGTTGTATACCAGTTTATACAGTCATGGACTTTCAGTTTGGACTTTAGATATTTACCTCATCATGTCACACACAGACACACTTTCTGTTCTTTGGAGTGCATCACAATTACGGATTATTCTCTTTTTATTTGTGTACATTTTGCTGCTCAAAAATAATCAAGTGAAAGCACCTAATGTATTCAGTAGAACTAGGTAACCTTTTCTGTTTCTAGTTCTTGTTCAGTTATTTTTCAACATGTGCAAGCACCTCCTAAAACAGGTATTTAAAAGAAATTATTTTATTGGATGTGCATATTTAGTGTGTTTTTTCTCTGAACTACTTGCTCAGACTGCTGTAACTATGCCACCGTGCAGCCTATTCCACATGCACAAGAGTGTTTTCAATGATGTTAGTTTGTCCTTGGTGAGCGCGACCGCGCGTCTTGTCTCCCACCCGCTTACCTCTCCGGTGATTGATGGACTGCATTCAAAGCGCAGATGTGGGCGATGGGGAGGCATGTCGGTGGAGTGGCCGTGACATCACGGAGCTGGTTCGCCCACATTGGGCAAACCGCTCAGGTGACCCGGCCATTGCGCGGCAGAGACAAACAATTTTGTCTCCCCACGCATTGGTCGCCTCGATGCTCACGTGAATGTGCTCACATGCGCATAGGCCATTGGTTTCAATTTCGCGTGAGCGTTGCCGCTCTCACCATTGGAACCACTATGGACCCAGCCTTAGACTTCGTCCCTAGTAGCCCCCCCCCTCCCCACGTCGGATCTCCTGCTCTTCACTGCAAGCGCAACCGCAGACCACCGGTCGCGGCTGAAATTGGTGCACGTACCGCCAGCCGCTCCGGCACGCGTGTGCACGCAGTGACTGGGGCCGTAGCCTTAGGGGTAGATCCACAGAGCCCCGTTTAAATATGGGTTAGTAGTTTAACGGGTATCCACAAACCTAATGATTTGGAAAAGCAACGTTCATTCGGCAAACTAGCATCGTAACGTTAGCTGCGTTAACAGGGATTTTTGTTGCGCAGAGACGCGTTAACGAATACACTGCACATGCGCATTGGCAAAACTATCGCGGCCGTTCCAATTAACGCACATGGGTTACGGGCACGAAAAGGAGGAGGAGATGATTCTCTGTAAATATTGTTCGCACAGTATTAAATGTGTGGGATTAAAAGTTTTGTTTACTACTTGTGTCTCTTGGTAATAATTGTTATAATATGTAGACACATTATTATACACCCATACTTGATACAGTCAAGATTATATACCATATTAGGTCATAGAAACATAATATCCTTATGTGATTCACATAATCACTAAATGATTACATTCACTTTAATCACTAAAAATCATAGTATAGTTTATTATGTGAACTTCATGACACATTGCCAGATGCAGCTCTTGATGTGTTTCAGACATGTATATGATCCATGTGAAAACAGAAAAACCTAGGCGCTAACCTGCAAAAGCAAATCCAACAAAAAGGGAAACAATGGGTATATATTACCAGTGAATGATGATAGGTGCCCCTATGCAATGATGAGGGGAGACCTAGGTTGATGCAGAACCCTTCTGCTGCAACCCCATAAGGGACTATCCGAGACCCTGAACAAAAGAAGTGAAACAAGAAACGGGGGAGCGAGGGTTTACGGAACAGTGACAATCAGAGTTCTAGGTGTGAACGGTACACATACCCAACCTACAGTGTGGATGGGTACACCAAGGGGGAGGGGGAATTATAATAATATTCCATGATACTTACATGGCCAAGTGTAAGCGCAGGTGCAACGAGGGGTATCTGTGCTAGTCCAACTTTCCTACCCCGGTCCAAACAGCAGGGAACCGTGATCGCTGGCAGGCAATGATGTGACGTGGGGAATCCTCACTCCAATCTTTCCAATGGCTCCCGCGTGTGGTCCTGGGAGTTTGTTATATGTGAGTGCATTGTTATATCTATACCAATAAATTCATCGATTTGTTTATAACACATCTGCCTCACCATCTTTACACCACCACACGCGGGAGCCATTGGAAAGATTGGCAGAGTGAGGATTCCCCACGTCACATCATTGCCTGCCAGCGATCACGGTTCCCTGCTGTTTGGACCGGGGTAGGAGAGTTGGACTAGCACAGATACCCCTCGTTGCACCTGCACTTACACTTGGCCATGTAAGTATCGTGGAATATTATTATAATTCCCCCTCCCCCTGGTGTACCCAACCACACTGTAGGTTGGGTATGTGTACCGTTCACACCTAGAACTCTGATTGTCACTGTTCCGTAAACCCTTGCTCCCCCCTGTTTCTTGTTTCACATGTATATGATCCATAATATATATCTTTGTATGACACGTAACTTTAAAGGGTCATATACTCAGTACAATCATGTGGGTATCACTTTAGACCTGCCCTTTTTGCTTGTAGGCTATCCCCAGAAATAACCCAATGGTAATCATGGTCTGGATGCGAGTAACAGCACGATTTGGTGTGACCTAATGATCATAGCGTTATTTCCCTGCGCTAACTTTAACGAAGGTTTGTGGATCTGCGATGTTATGCTAATGACTCGTTAGCATATTCTTTGCATACGAGTAAAGCAGTCGTCCATAAAAAGTTAGCGATCCGATATTTCTCAGGTTAACTCTAATGCATCGTAACGCTAATCACCTTTGTGGATAAGCGTTACGACTATCAATGCATTAAATGGGGGTAACATCGGGATACAAGATTTAATGTAGCTCTCTGTATCTAACCCTTTGAGGCCTATACACTAAGCGTTCATAAAAAAAATTGCCGGGCCATTTAAATCGCCGTTTTTGTGAGCGTTGCTATCTCGGTTTTCAGAAAGCCTCAATTACTGTACCTGTGATTGCAAAATTCCCAAAATGGGTGAGTAGCCGGTGAAGGGAAGATCGCCTCTCTGAAAAGGCCTTAACCGGTGATTCCTTTCAGCTGCAGAGAGAGTTGCTTAGTGGAAGCCACCTCTCCCTGAGCAAATCTTGCCTGAAATTTATGTTTTTTAATATACATTTTATTACTAGTGTAGATAAACAGGGGGTCTCTGGAGCAGAAATGCGTTGATTTCAGGTCCGGGGAACCCCTGCTTCCTGAGATACAGGCCCCGATATGTATCTCCTATGCATTTTATTCCCACGGTCACATTTTAAAGTCCAGCGCTTGGCAGCATTGAAATTGGCTTTGTGCTAACTTTGGCTAGGAAGCTGAAAGAGCGCTGAGATTTGATGTGAGCGCCGGTCGGGTAAAACCATGAAACTTCATATAGCGTAATTTTTAGAAAGTTATTGAAAAATTGGTAAATGAAAGTCCCCTTATTTTAATTGTCCCAACATATTAGGCATATAGGGATTTTCATTTGAAATGCCAGAGACAGAGGAAACACTTAATTTGCAATCATTGTCATTAGAAATGCATGGCAGGAAATTCCTGCGAGTGAGTGGAGCATATTCAGTTCAAGAGTTCAAAAGCATCCCGCTGGCTCAATGCCACGATATCTAGGAAAGTCCGGAGTTGAAAGGCTCAAGCCGACTAAGGTATGGAATGGGGAGGTGTAACCCAAGTATCCCCATTTTAGTGTAAAGGCCGGGCAAGTTAGCAAATGGAGTGTCACCAGGTAAGGAGGTTGGGTCTCATATGCTAAGCGGCAAAAGTGCGAGGTTCGCGCATGCCCTTAGCAGAATGAGAAGCCACCTCTGCCAGGTTTGCTAAGTATTGGCAACTCCAGGATAGGTGGGGAAAATTATTCCCATGGAGGGATTAGCTGCACAGGTTAGGAATAGGAGTTTTAACCCTATAAGAATCTGTGCAGCCCATCGGTTCTTCGGTTCCAGCTAAGTTCTACATTTCTATAACATCGTAACCAAGATTCGTAACAAGGATAAAGATTTCGTAAGAACTGATGTTCCAATATCCAATACTACAGCGGCAGAACGAACGAAGCAGCTCCGGTGGAGTAACAGCGGTTGCGAGTGGCGCCACTGACTGTTTTCAGCTCTGTTTGCAAGCAATCCCCGCTCCTGGGAAATTGCTCCTAGAGACATTTGTTTCCAAGATTTCGTTTTGGGAATACGTTTTTTCGTTTGCCCCCGTCCCAATAAGTGTATTTTGAGTGTAATTGTGCAACATAGCGTGTATGTCATTTGTGGAAATAAATTACAATTTATTTTATCTCATTGCCTTGCTCAATCAAAGGATCCGGGGATAAATGTGTTAAAAGTGCTGGTCTCCCGTGACAGTGATATAGCCATATGGTTTGAAGAATTTGACATACCTCCCTTGGAGATGACGTCACATCCTTCACCAAAAAAAAGGAGGTGGGCACATGATAAAGTGTCCAATCAGATTGGAGCTGTACCATCTGACCAGAAAATGTGATGGCACAGGCCATATATAAGGGCTTGACTTCTCATTTTACCTCAAGAAGCCGACGATACAACATCGGTTGGGATCTAACATGGTTTTTAAATTAACAGATGAAGATAGAAGACTACAGAAAATAAAGAAATAATAACAGATGAAGAAAGAAGACGGTGATTGAAGATAAAAGAAAGAAGAATTTTGTTACCTGTTCCGAATCTTCAAGGTGGATGGCGTTGGATTGACTTTGATGACTTCGCGGTACGAGAGAATGCAGATTCGCCGGGATTTGGAGGGCCAACGCTTCTCAAAGTTAGAAAAATATTGAATGTATGTTAATGTCTTTTTTTCAGGTTTTTTGATTGCATATTTTTATTTTTATGTTTTTCATTTCCCATTGACTGATAATGTATTAATCTGTGCCCGTTTAGGGTATACAGTGATAGCCAATGCATTTTTTGACAAATGTTTTTTTTTTCTAATGATTTTTTTTTGTTTTCTGTTTATTGTTTGGCTTACATTGTTTTTAATTTGGAAGGCTTGTTTTTAATTAATTTTTTTTTTGTTGGCTACTGGTTTTAATTGATGTGTTGGCTAGTGGTTTAATTAATTAATTGATTTGTAGGTTAGTACTTTAAATGATTTAATTGATTGGTTGTCTAGTGCTTGTATTTATTTAATTGGTTGGCTAATGGTTTTATTTCTTGAATTGTTGTGTTTAGGTGCTTGTGTATATGTTTTAATATTGTGTATTTTGGACCTTGAGGCTTTTTATTAGGGAGACCATTGAGTGCTATAGTGGCTTATCATGCCCATATTATATTGGTATGATGTACCACTATGCCAGTTGATGGGTACAGTGGGCCCGGGATGTGTGGTTAGGCCTCCAGGGTGGGTAGCGGGGGAGGGTGGGTTAACCCCTTAATTGCTATAGCGATTATTAACCTCTAGGGCGATTAAGGGGTTAGGGGCCATAAGATTGTATTATTTATTGTATTCTTTCTGGCAACGGAGGACATGGCCCTGCAGTATGCTGACGAGGACGCCCTTCATGATGGCTGGGGTAAGTAGAAAGGTTTATTCACTTTATTTCTGCTGGTTAGCTAATGTTTTATTTAATAATGGGCAAATGATCTATTATCCATATCTGGATAATAGCTATTTTGCCCATTACTGTACTGTATGTGTTGGGGGGGGGGGGGAATTTATTGCAATGTATTAAAAAAGATGAGCAGCAGGATTGGTACCGCAGGCCAGCGGGGACCCCCGAGGACCCCCAGACACCTGCAGGGACCACACGAGGACCCCCAGAAACCCACAAGGACCACCCAAGGACCCCCGGACACCCACAGGGAATACCCGTGGGAACCACCCGAGGGCCCCCAGACACCCATGGGGACCACCTAAGGGCCTCCAGACACCTGCAAAGACCACCCTGGGAACCTGTTGGGGCTCCCGGACACATGCGGGGACCACCTGGAGGCCCACAGACACCCATGGGGACCACCCGAGGGCCCCCATACACCTATGGGAACCAACCGAGTGCCCCAGACACCCGTGGGGGCCACCCGAGGGCCCCCACACACCTTCGGTGACAACCTAGGGACCCCATTTGGGCCCCGGGACACCCGCGGGGACCACCTGAGGACCCCCGGACACCCGCGGCATCTGGTATCAATCATGTGGGGGTAGAGGAGGTGGGTATTAGTGTTTATTGTGGGTAGCGGGGGTGGGTGAAGGGGGTATTTGGCCCTTGGTGGGTAGCGGGAGGGGTTAACCTTTTGAAGTTGCCTGTAAAGGCATTTTTATTGCACGATATTCATGCCGGGGGTCTCCGATGCTGATATTAATACTGTATGTATCAGCTCCGGAGACGCCCAGCATCAATCCAACGCAGAATAAAAGTATATTTTTTTCTAAGTCCCGCCTCACCGCTTATTGGCAGCTTCTCGATAACCTAATCGCGGCTACTAGAATTGCACGAGTTTCAGAACCTGCCAATAAGTGGCTTATCGCAGATCACTCTGCGATTTTTATTTGAATGCTGACATTTTTGCTGATTAATTATTTTATCGCCCACTTATCGATGCTTACAGAATCGTAGTAGGCATTTTGGGCGATAACTGCTTGATAAGTGGCTTATGAATGCTTAGTGCATAGGCCCCTTTATTTGTCCAGCACTCTACAGACCTCTGAAACCACAACCCACTCATACACTCATACTCGGGCAGGGACTTGATCAGATTTTTTTCTAACCCCCTTTTTTTACAGGGTGTGACATGGGGGTCTTCCAGAGCTGAACCAAGTTCATTTCAGCTCTGGGGACTCCACCTTACCAGTGTCTCAGCACCTCCAAGACAAACAGAATGGCCATTCAAACCTCCCCTGTCACACAGACCAATGGTAAGCCTCAACATCATCTGTTGCGGCTTCCTATTGCAAGGCCATTAAAACCCTGTGTAGAAACCAGAGAGTGATACTGGTAAATTCACCGGTAAGTATCTCGGGATCCAGAGGGTCCCCTGAGCTAAACTTTATGTGGTTCAGCTCCACGTGACCCACGATTCCCATTCTCTAAAAAGAAAAGGGAGGCTAGGTAGAGGTGATTTCTGCTTTAACACGGATCTATTCAAAGAAACAATGTATCCAATGTATATTGCAGTATTTGTGAACTTCTAAAGCATTAATGAGTGTAATAACAGCGGCTACATCTGTAAATATTGCATTATTGTTTGACACCGGGACATAAAAAGAAGTCAGTTCTTTTATTTTTGTAGGGCAGGTGTGGAAACCTATTTACAATTTGTATATAAAAAAGATGATAAATATAAATAAATATTAGATTAAAAATTTAGATAAACATTCCCACTTGCTTTCTTTTCTTTTCTTTCATTCTGGCAAGAAAGTCTGATTTGAAAAGCTAAATATCCATTGCCTGTAACCAGCGTTTAACCAAAAATACCTACTGTAACATAGTTGAGATGGAAACTGGAAACTAGAGGACATTTAAAGAACAACAATGAGAGAAGGGTTTGTGGACTCTAGTGATGCAGCTTTGTACTGTAGATTCCACCTAGTAACATACTTGAAAGTGTCCACGTTGGAATATTGTTGTACAGTAAGTGGTAGTAGCTTGACTAACCTTTTTATGTTCTTGGCCCCTCATAACCCATCTAACTATAAGTCCTCTCCTGCCTTTTGCTTCTAAACCTCTGGAACTGTTTGTATACTGTATTTCTGTATGCGTTCTTTCCTCAGCTCCTACTGTAAGCTGTGCTAGACTGTCTCCTATCACATTTTCACACTGCTCACTCAACTTAAACAGCCCTCACCAAAGCAGCAAATAACCTCCACATTGTTGAATCCCAAGGCCATTCATTACTCCTTTCTCATTCTACTCAACCTGTCTGCAGCTATTGATACTGTCGGCCATCCACTTCTCCATAACACTCTCCTCTTCTTTGGTGTTCAAGACAAAGCTCCCTCCTGATTTTTTCATACCTCAGCTTCTCCCTCGGCCCCTACCCATATCTCAGCTTTACTCTCGCACTATACCCCTACTCGCTCTCTACGCTCTGCTCTGGTTCATCTTCTTTTGACCCCTTGTGTTACTACAGCTCTCACATCTTCAACCCTTTCTCACATACTTAATCCTACTGTACCCCTGGAACTCCCTCCCTATCAATGTTTGCCAAGCACCTTCTCTATCTTACTTCACAACCCATCAAAAAACACCTTTTCAACTAAGGATTTAAATAGTCCTGGGTGACCATTATTCACTAATCTACAGTATGCGCTTATGCACACTCTAACCAATGCACTCATATTCACTTCTACTGTTTCTCCATACGGTATGTTGATTAGATTGTAAGCTCTTTGGGACAGGGATTCCTTTCTCCTAATGTCACATGTATGTCTTGATGCACTTATCCCATCTGGAAAATGATATTCCCTGTATTGTAATTTTATTGTTATGTTTGTAAAAATGACATAGATAAATAAATGGAGAATAATGATTAATGTTGCACTCCAGTGTTGCAGTGGCTTAGCAAATCATATAATTATTATCAAATAGTCCTATTGCTAATGTGAGAAATGTAGAACAAAACCTTTCCAAGTTTGATATACATCGAAGAAGAAAAGAAGGACGCAGGGATAATTACGTGTGGTGATTATTATTAATATGTCATTTCATTCTTTTGTGTAACTCATACCTTTTCTCCTACCTATATTCCTCAAGGTAATTGAAGACATACTAAGTAGGTATTGTTCTGTAACAACGCATTTGTTTTCCTCATCACTCGTCTATCATTCTTTATCCCTCTCCCTATAATTAGTCTCGCTGACACAAGTAGTAAGTGCACAGAGTTACATAACACTATGTAACTCACCCATCATGAAAACATTCCAACATGACTAAGACAGGAATACTTGCTTGATGTTTCTACGTTTCATGCTCCTCCCAACTATTAACTCTTCTCTGATTTTCAGTGCTTATAATAGGGAAACAGGTAGATTTATTATGTTCTACTAAACCATATTACACCTTGAGTCCCATTAAATAATAATAATAATAATAATAATATGTTCTTGTATAGCGCTGATAATTGTACGCAGCGCTTTACAGAGACATTTTGCAGGCACAGGTCCCTGCCCCGTAGAGCTTACAATCTATGTTTTTTGATGCCTGAGGCACAGGGAGTTAAAGTGACTTGCCCAAGGTCACAAGGAGCCGACACCGGGAATTGAACCAGGCTCCCCTGCACAATCTCAGTGTCAGTCAGTGTCTTTACTCACTGAGCCACTCCTTCTCCACAATGGAATGTTGCTTAATGTGTGTTATGTACCATTTGGGAAATCTTTCCCTTACTCTTTGGGTGAACCAATAATGGCGTACATGAACAAATAAATTAGTGTGATTTGGTAGGAGAATGTGGGGGATCTCTTCAAGTACAATCAGTTAAATTGGCTGAGGGAAGAAGTTACTTAGTAGGCACATGTAGTGATTGTGGGAAAGAAAAATGGATGCTCCTGTAATTTAGGACTTTAGTCGGGTAATTATGCATTGTATATTTTAAAAGACTTTGGAATGGACCTTAAGTACATAATTCAGTCATGTCCTTGATACCGTGGAATACGTTATGAAAATCTACATACTGTACAGTCATGTCAAAATAATTATACAATCGGTATAACAGCTGCTCTATGTAGCATGGCAGGCCCACACCACTGGTACTGTGTATGCAAGGAAAATACAAAATATAGGCATACTAATATATTGTATAATAGCAACGAGTGTCCTCAACTCATACCACGTGTCCCTCCTAACTCGTAAAACACTTGAATGAGTACTGAAATGTGCATGTGGTGCACATGTAGCCAAACGTAACTTCCCTGGAGCTGCGACTCAAAAAGCAATTTGCTGTGTCTCCAAAGGCAGGTTCAATGCCACTCTTCCCTATCCCCCCACCTCAACCCCTTGCAGCATTAATCCTGATGGTCGGGTTCCCAAGGCATTCCCCAGCATTGGGGGACAGAAGTATGGCTACATCCATATGTGTAATTCATAGAAGTGTGCTATTGACTTAGCAAATCACCACCTCTGTCTTTGTTTTCTGCCATCCCCCCCAAGGTTCCACCACTCCAGATTCTTGTGTGTTTGGTTACTGACAGAACCAGTGGAGCTTTGAAAAACTAGTCATAATAACTTATTTAACTTTCTAGGTGACTTTACATTTTGGTATTTGTAGACATGATAAAGAAACACACAGTAAATCCAAAGTAATACATTTTTTATTTTATTTTTGTATTGTGGCAAACTTGATTGTTCCGGCCCAAGCACACCCTTATAGATGAGTAGGGACAGACAGGTTAACTCAATCCCATAAATCAAGCAAGGGAACCTTCTTCCTTGCTGAAGTGTTTATTTGGGGCAACAACATAAAAATAAAAAGGAGGGGAAAGTACTTAGGGAACACTATACAGAGAAAACAGATACAGACCAGCGCCTCGAAAGAGAAAGTCCAATGAATGTCCAGATGTACTATTAAGGTGCTAAACTCCTCGGAAGGTATCAAATCCTGTACACCTGAATCGACTTTGTGGCTCTGTGGATGAAGTCCCGGGATATGTGGAGTTAAATCATAGTGTACACTGCTAGTTATAAAACATATAGCTCTAACAAACAAACAAACATAAAACACAAACATACAACACTAACACACATAAAACCTATACAACACTCAACATATAGACATAAACAAACAAGGCTGTATAATCCGTTATGCTAATTTATTAAAATATGAAATGGACACAAAAGTTCCATAAAATGGAGAAGATAGCCTGTTGAGGATGATCTGGTGGTTAAAACCAGAATCCTACTTACAACAGAGCAGATCAAAACAAGCATGTGTGTCCAACTTTAACCAGGCAGCTCCTGTTTCTTCCTCCATAGCAGGCAGACGTCTGCAGACCCGTCTCAATGCTGTTGTGTGTGCTCCGTATCTGCTCTCACACCACGGAAGCACACAATGGGGGAAGTGACGAAACGAAACGCGTAGGGTCAGAGGTCACGGCTACCACGGAGAAGTGCATGTGCAGCCATTCAAGTTTGTCATATATCCAGCATCCAGAAGCGGCTCCTTCCCCCATTGTGTGCTTCCGTGGTGTACAGGATTTGCAACCTTCCAAGGAGTTTAGCACCTTAATAGTACATCTGGACATTCATTGGACTTTATCTTTCAAGGTGCCGGTGTGTACCTGTTTTCTTAGTATTGTGTTCTTCTGACTTTGTTCAGTCAGTATTACCAGGCTGCCTATCTCATATGTATGAGTCTATTTTTGCTCTTGTTTTAATATTATACTGAGCACATGCACTGTATTTGTGTTTATCACGCATAAGCGCTTTTGAAGCACCATTCTCTTTTTTACTGAGGGAACCCTTGGATATGGAAGTAATGAAGGAGAATGGGAGCTATGAGGGAACTGGGCTAAATGCAAGATATAGGGATAGGTATAAACCAGATATTTACCAGGAAAGGAGAGATGTCTGCTTAACATGGCTGCTGGAACTAAAAGACAGCATGCTGGTCTGTGCTGATGGGAAATTAACTGGGACAATACCACTTGGCAAGGGGAGGGGGAGCAGCCCGTCCTGGTAAAAGGCAGGGGGGTTGCCAAAGCAACTGGCTGAAGCCAAGAAACCCACAAGGGGTCGCAACATTGTTGCAACAGCTAGGCTGAGGAGTGCTGGCAGCCTGAAGACAGATAAAAAACACACAATCCTGTTCCAGGACATTGATGTACAGTAAATATCTTGTGACAACAAACAGGCCCTCCTCAGAGATTACTTAAAAGCCATATTGATGGTGATGTTTTAATTAAGTGAACCAAACAGCATGAATACCTAATGGTGACTAAAATTAAAGCAGTAATTCACAACCTTCTCCTGTGTGGAGAATGGTGAATTCTAAACAGAGGAAGGTACGGCTTTCATTGGGAACAAAACCATTGTTAACAATATTTGCCCAATACATAACCCTCTATTCAAACACAATGGGGGCTGTTAAATTTGCTTGCTCCCCCGTCCTGCCGGTCCGTTCACCCCCACCACCCCCCGGAACCTTCCGTCTGCTGGTGATGTTCATCAGACGGAGGCGTGTGCTCCCCCACGGATCTGAGGCGGGAGGCAGCGTGTTGTACGGGTGAGGGGGGTGGTGTGGTACGGGTGAGGGGGGTGGTGTGGTATGGGTGAGGGGGGGTGGTGTGGTACGGGTGAGGGGGGTGGTGTGGTACGGGTGAGGGGGGTGGTGTGGTACGGGTGAGGGGGGTGGGCTGCCCTCCTGGCCGTCCGTTCCGCCGCTTGGTCCCGGCCGGTTGAGGTGGGAGGCACCGGGGTGTGAGTCGGCAGCCCTGCGGCAGGGGTGTGAGCTGGGAGGCAAGGCGGGAACAGAGGCTGGAGGCGCAGGGGTGTGAGGCGGCGGCGGTTTACTTACTTACCTTGGCGGGAGGTGGTGTGTGAGTGGTGGTGTGTGCGTGTGGTGGTGTGTGCGTGTGTGTGTGGCAGTTGGGTGAGGCGGCAGTTGGGTGACGTCATAGAGCCACCACTCTGATTGGCCAGAGGCTGAGGACCAATCAGATTCACCACATCTACAACCCCACAAATTTCAATTTTATATATTATAAGATTACAAATATGCCTCGTTACCTCTTCCTATTTAGCTGAATTCTTACAGAACTAGCTTTATGTTCCAGAAAAGGCGTAACTCCAAAATGTTTAAATGTTATCTAAATTAATTGCATTTTGTTTTTCTTAGTATCCAAGTAGAAAAGTTCAAGAGTGTAGAATACAATTTGGGGGATTTTTGTATAGAAATAGAATGACATTTGCAGTGTTTAAATCATCATGTGGTATTTTCTTAGCTAATGAAACTATTCATATATTCAGGCAAATGTATTCTAATTACAAAATGTGAGGCATGACAAGCAAACTGGGATTATCGTTTTGCACATGCTACACTATATAGCAACTCATGTAACAAGCATAGTCGGTGCTTATGACTGCCATGTGTATGAAAAATGTGGAAGTAGACATTAAAAAAAGGCAGAATTACAAGTAAAATAGTTTTTTTTGTTGTTGTTCACATTCCTCTATATATATAAAATCGAATGGTTAGTGCTATCTGCGGTGAATCTGATTGGTCCTCAGCCTCTGGCCAATCAGATTGGTGGGTCTGACGTCACCCAACTGCCACTCTCTTCCCCCTCGGCGCCACACACACACACACTCACACTCACACACACACACACCTCTCTCCGGCGCTCATCTCTCCCTCCCTCCCGGCGCTCATCTCTCCCCTCACGGCACTCATCTCTCCCCTCCCGGCTCTCATCTCTCCCCTCCCGGCGCTCATCTCTCCCCTCCCGGCGCTCATCTCTCCCCTCCCTCCGCTCATCTCTCCCTCCGCTCACCTCTCCCTCTCTCCCTCCGCTCACCTCTCCCTCTGCTCACCTCTCCCTCCCTCCGCTCACCTCTCCCTCCCTCCGCTCACCTCTCCCTCCGCTCACCTCTCTCTCCCTCCGCTCACCTCTCTCTCCCTCCGCTCACCTCTCCCTCCCGGCGCTCCGCTCATCTCCATCCCCGGCGGGGGAACAGGCAGTGGCCAGGCAGGCTGCAGCTGCCACGCGGCGCCTAAGATGGCGGCGCCCGGAAGGACCCCCTTCCTCCCTCGCGGCGCTAAGATGGCGGCGCCCGGAAGGACCCCCTTCATCCCTTGCGGCGCCGAGTGAGAAGATGGCTGCGCCCGGATGCAGAGGTAGGCGTCGCGTGTGTGTCGCTCTAGGTGACGTGTGTGTGTGTGTCACTGTGTGTGTGTGTGTGTGTGTGTGTGTGTGTGTGTGTGTGTGTGTGTGTGTGTGTGTGTGTGTGTGTGTGTGTGTGTGACACTGTGTGTGTGTGTGTGTGTGTGTGTGTGTGTGTGTCACTGTGTGTGTGTGTCACTGTGTGTCTGTGTGTGTGTGACACTGTGTGTGTGTGACACTGTGTGTGTGTTTGTGTGTGACACTGTGTGTGTCGCCCCCCCCTGCCTTTCATGCCCCCCCTGCCTTTCATGCCCCCCCTGCCTTTCACGCCTCCCCCTGCCTTTCACGCCCCCCCCTGCCTTTCACGCCCCCCCCTGCCTTTCACGCCCCCCCGCCTTTCACGCCCCCCCGCCTTTCACGCCCCCCCCGCCTTTCACGCCCCCCCCTTGCCTTTCACGCCCCCCCCTGCCTTTCACACCCCCCCTGCCTTTCACCCCCCCTGCCTTTCACGCCCCCCTGCCTTTCACGCCCCCCCCCTGCCTTTCACCCCCCAATGCCTTTCACACCCCCCCCTGCCTTTCAAGCCCCCCCGATTTCACGCCCCCCCCTGCCTTTCACCCCCCCCCCCTGCATTTCACGCCCCCCCCCTGCCTTTCACGCCCCCCCCTTCCTTTCACGGCCCCCCCCGCCGTTCACGCCCCCCCCTGCCTTTCACGCCCCCCTGCCTTTCACGCCCCCCCTGCCTTTCACGCCCCCCCCTGCCTTTCACGCCCCCCTGCCTTTCACGCCCCCCCTGCCTTTCACGCCCCCCCTGCCTTTCACGCCAACCCCTGCCTTTCATGCCCCCCCCTGCCTTTTATGCCCCCACCCTGCCTTTCATGCCCCCCCCCTGCCTTTCACGCCCCCCCCCCGCCTTTCACGCCCCCCCCCCGCCTTTCACGCCCCCCCCCCCCTGCCTTTCACGCCACCCCCCTGCCTTTCACGCCCCCCCCCGCCTTTCACACCCCCCCCCTGCCTTTCATGCCCCCCCCCTGCCTTTCATGCCCCCCCCCCTGCCTTTCATGCCCCCCCTGCCTTTCACGCCCCCACCCCCCCTGCCTTTCATGCCCCCGCCCCCCTGCCTTTCACGCCCCCGCCCCCCCCTGCCTTTCACGCCCCCGCCCCCCCCTGCCTTTCACGCCCCCCGCCCCCCCTGCTTTTCATGCCCCCGCCCCCCCCTGCCTTTCACGCCCCCGCCCCCCCCTGCCTTCACGCCCCCGCCCCCCGCCTTTCAGGCCCCCCCCTGCCTTTCACACCCTCCCTGCCTTTCACGCCCCCCCTGCCTTTCACGCCCCCCCTGCCTTTCACGCCCCCCCTGCCTTTCACGCCCCCCCTACCTTTCACGCCCCCCCCTGCCTTTCACGCCCCCCCGCCTTTCACGCCCCCCCCCGCCTTTCACGCCCCCCCTGCCTTTCACGCCCCCCCTGCCTTTCACACACACCCTCCTGCCTTTCACGCCCCCCCTTCCTGCCTTTCACGCCCCCCCCTCCCTGCCTCCGGGCAACGCCGGGTATATCAGCTAGTTATTAATAAGCATTGGATCATGTCTCTCTCTCAACGCTATTTATCATTATACACTAAGGGGCATATTCTAGTAGCTTCGAGTTTGTCCTTGTGTAGCCAGGTCCCCTCTGCGTTCCTGCTGCCCCGCGACCCCCCGCTCATTTCCTCCGCTGCCGCGGGTCACTCGATGGACCCGCCGGCACTTCTGGAGGGTGGGGGGCCAGTGCAGGGAGCGTTTAGATGTTCCAGCGGTACCCGGCGGCTCCCGAGCAGGGCGTCATCATCTTGCGTTAGATCGCGCATGTGCAGTGAGTCCCGGCGGCTCTGCTTAGTTGCGCATGCGCAGGAAGGAGCGCGAGCGAACGCTGGCCAATAGGTAGAGGGCTCTAAGCAGGGACTACAGATCCCATGAGCCTTAGGGGACCCCACGTGACGCCAGGGAGGCGGGGGGCGTGAAAGGCAGGGGGGGGCGGGGGGCGTGAAAGGCAGGGGGGGCGGAGGGGGCGTGAAAGGCAGGGGAGGGTGTGAAAGGCAGGGGGGCGTGAAAGGCAGGGGGGGCGTGAAAGGCAGGGGGGGCCGAAAAAGGCAGGGGGGGGCGTGAAATGCAGGGGGGGGGACATGAAAGGCAGGGGGGGGACGTGAAAGGCAGGGGGGGGCATGAAAGGCAGGGGGGGCGTGAAAGGCAGGGGGGGCGTGAAAGGCGGGAGGGGTGTGAAAGGCGGGGGGGCGTGAAAGGGCGGGGGGGCATGAAAGGCAGGGGGGGCGTGAAAGGCGGGGGGTGTGAAAGGCAGGGGGGGGCATGAAAGGCAGGGGGGGCGTGAAAGGCAGGGGGGGGCAACACACACACACACAGTGTCACACACACACAGTGACACATACACACACAGTGTCACACACACACACACACACACACACACACACACACACACACACACACACACACACACACACACACACACACACACACACACACACACACACACACACACACACTGTGTCCCCCCTCCCCCCCCCCCACACACACACACACACACACAGTGACACACACACGTCACCTAGAGCGACACACACGCGACACCTACCTCTACTTCCGGGCGCCGCCATCTTCTCACTCGGCGTCGCGAGGGAGGAAGGGGGTCCTTCGGGCGCCGCCATCTTAGGCGCCGCCTGGCCGCTGCCTGTTCCCCCCGCCGGGGATGGAGATGAGCGGAGCGGAGGGAGGGAGAGGTGAGCGGAGGGAGAGGTGAGCGGAGGGAGGGAGGGAGAGGTGAGCGGAGGGAGGGGAGAGATGAGCGCCGGGAGGGGAGAGATGAGCAGCGGGAGGGGAGAGATGAGCGCCGGGATGGGAGGGATGAGCGCCGGGAGGGGAGAGATGAGCGCCGGGAGGGGAGAGATGAGCGCCGGAGAGAGAGGTGTGTGTGTGTGTGGCGCCGAGGGGGGAAGAGAGTGGCAGTTGGGTGACGTCAGACCCACCAATCTGATTGGCCAGAGGCTGAGGACCCAATCAGATTCACCGCAGATAGCACTAACCATTCGATTTTATATATATAGATTACACATAGTGGCAGCGCTGACCACGGGACAAAGGGGTTAGACTGTGGACATGGTGTGGGGATACACGGTGGTGGGTAGGTACGCTCCTAGTGGAGTGAAAGACACTTTGGACTGCGTTATAGACTGTGGAGTTGCCCCCTAGGGGGAGTATTATTAAAGTGTGTTGTTATTCCTACATATATAAACTGGTTATATACATCTCCGTGTATGTACTTATTATATATGTGGGTCCTGTGTAGGCAACCTTCTACATTCCTAGAATGTAGGAGGTCACTTTGTGTCTGTGTGCATATGCTGGTCAGTATGGACCTGTGCTGGTCAGTGTGTATCTGTATGTCTGAGTCTGTGCTGGTCAGTGTATTTCTGTGCTGGTCAGTGTGTTTCTGTGTTGGTCAGTGTGTGTGTGTGCGCTGGTCGGTGTGTGTGAGTATTTGCTCTGGTCAGTGTGAGTGTGCAGGTCAGTGCGTGAGTTGGTGCTTGTGTGTGTGTGAGAATGTGTGCTGGTCTGTGTGAATTTGTGCTGGTCAGTGTGTGAGAATTTGAGCTGGGCAGTCTGTGTGTGAGTGCTGTGCAGGCCAGTGTCTGTGCATGCTTTTGCATATCAGTGTGTGTTTTGTGGAATGCATTAGGTGTATGTATGGGTGTAAGGGGGTTTAAGGGTTAAACTCCCTTTTCAGGGCAGAAAACTGCATGGGTGTCAGATTTCATACCTGAACTGCGAGTTGTGTACACTGAACGTCTGATTGAGCAGGCATAAAATGCAGGAAGTTGCCAGAGACAGGGAGACTACTTTCCCCCAGAGAGAGAGACGAAGTGAAACGTCTCCCAGCCAGGAGGGAGCCTGGTTGTTATGGACCCTAGGACTGAAGGAAACAGGCCTGCGGGGTCCAGCTGGGAATCACACCCAGGATAAAGATCCCCACGGACTGGGCAGTCTGTCCCCAGAACCGGCGTCCTGAAGGTCTGAAGGCGCGACACTGAGACCCCTGGGAAAGGATTCACCTGCAAATGCAGATATGCAATAAATAGGACTCTGCAATGTTAAAAGACGGTTTGTTTGCATAAGATAGTATATGTTTTGGGCTGGGAACCAGTTTAGCTCGCCAGCGCCGTTGGAAAGGGACACAGCAAAGTTTAGTTAGTTTGCCTGTAGGGAATAGGTATTTATTTTATCATTTCTTTTGGCCTTAAAGGTCCCTATTGCTTAGTTGTCTTCTGGTTAATAAACCAATCCAGTTACGCTTACCCCCTCTGTCTAAGCGTCTTACTGACCTCACTTACAGGCCGCTCCATCACAATGGGGAAAGTGTGTGGTGTGTGTATATTATGTGATTGGTTGTTTGCATGTAGTGAATGTATCAGGTGTGTGCGTGCACATGTGTTTATGGTGTTTATATATACAGTTGATGTGTGTGGCCAGTGGCTGTCTGGTTTGTGGGCCGGTAGGATTTTTAACCCCCCTCAAGGGGGTACACTCATCTCTACTGTAGCTTGGATTAAAAAATATGTCACCTTTTCAGCCAGCACTTGAAATCTGCAATATACAGTAGTATTGGTGATCCCAATTATCCAGTCTCCCATTAAGAGACCTCTAGTAAGCAGCTTGAAAGGCAAGTAGAGTGATGAGCAAACCTCAAGAATATAATACAATATATACAACATGTTAACCTTTTCAGATATAAATAGCCTGCTCCCAGCTGCTCTGTTTTTCCTTCCATATTGCAAAATGATGATAACTTTTTTAATTAAAGGATATGATATTATATAATATAACATTGATATTGCATTACAATTATATTTTTAATTGTGTAAAATGGACAGTTGCACAAATGTATTGTTGACTTCCACCAACATTTTAGAGCAGCTTATTTTTAATCTTGAGTATATTTGACAATCCCTAGGGTTTCCCACTATGCTTTTGAATTTTCTGAATCCAAAATAAAATTGGACACAAAAGAGAAATCCTTTTTTCAAGTTCCAGTTAAGAATATGTTTGCTAGTGGTGTATTATTTGGTGAGGCATGGGACATATTCTGGTGCAATGAGTCACTCAAACATTCCACGGTTGTCAATGCACCAATTGTACCAATGCACTTAGTACTTGTGTTTCATTCATACAATAATGGAAAACTTTTTGACAAGGGCTTAGCTGCAAACTACAATCGTTCATGTATACTTGAGCTCATAACAGCATGACATGATAAAATGTAATACTGTGCAAACCTTTGTTTAGGGCGATACACAGTATACAACATCATTAGTTATTCTCTCAGCGTGAGTAGATCAGAGCTACAGTATATTTAAACACAAATGTAATTTCACAGAAAAATTAGGACATAATATGATTATGTAAGGTATGCATAATTTTATCACTAATTTATCCCTCCTATTTACAAATATAAAAAAAATCTGAGTATATTATGTCATAAAACAGAAGCAATACAATATTTGTATTCAGTTAGATCTCGCAGGTACATAACCAGTAGGCAATGATACTAGCCCCTTTGTTATAATTACTGATCACAGATATCATTTTGTTCAAGATGTCTTGTTCTAATAGTTGTATTATTCGTTATGCTCACTGAACTTATTTCCACTTTAAATGTTTGCATACAACAGTGTTGATATTGCTTTAATATAAGAGGCAGTGTTCAGATAACAGTGCACAATATTGTAGGGAAATGTTGTAGAATTGTTTTATTTATATTGGACTTGAACAGACAGGCACAGTACACTGTAAAACATACATTGTATTAGACATTATACATCCTATTCCAGCTACTACAACATGCCAAGCAATCTGCTTCATTACAAGCTCTGAATCTTGGATTAATGAAACCCCAGCAGTTTACAGATCATCGGTTTCTGGAACATCAGAATTGAGGACGATGATGGGGAGCTGATCAGATGTCCATCCCTGAGCCATCCTGTTAAAGGACCGCCTAATACTCAGAGGGTTTGTTAACATGAAAGCAGGGTCATTCATTGATGGCAGATTAAACTCCGGGATCTTGAAAGTGATCAGCTTTGATGCTTTTTCAAAACCTCCAAATGGAGTTGCAGCTCTGGAAATGTTGGGAACATTGAAAATTATTTGCAAGAAAACTGCTCACCACTCTTATGCAGGGTCAGTGCAACCACTAGGCGGTTAGGGCGGCACATGTTGGGGGGCAACAGTAGAGTCTGGGAGCAGAGCAGGAACAGCTATTCATGGTTAGTGGAAGGGGGGTGCAAAAATGGAGGGGGACAGGGTTGCAAAAACGGAGGGGGATACAAAAATTTAGGGGGAGGGGTGTGTAAAATGGAATAAGTGGGGGTGAGCGAAGGGTGGGGGAGAGAGAAGAGTGGGGGAGATAGAAGGGTAAAGGAGAGGGGTAGGAGAGAGATAGCGAAGGGTCGGGGATAAGGAGAGAGAGGGTGGGGGATAAGGAGAAAGAAAGAGGGAGGTAGGAGAAGTTGAGGGTGGGGAGAAGGAGAGAGGGGTGGGGCAGAGAGAGAGGGGTGTGGAGAGATAGAGGGGTGGGGGAGAAGGGGAGAGAGAGAGAGAGAGAGAGAGAGAGAGAGAGAGGGGTAGTAGAGAAGAAGAGAGGGAAGGGAGGAGGAGGGAGAGACGGGGTACAGGAAGGAGAGAGGGATGGGGAGGAGAGGGGGTGGGGGAGAGAGAGTGGTGCAATAGGAAGAGGGTGTGGGAGAAGGGGAGAGAGGGGTGGGGAAGATATAGGGTTGGGGAGGAGATAGAGGGGTGGGGGAGAGAGGGGTGGGGAAGGAGAGAGGGGAGGGGGAAGAAGAGAGAAAGGAGGGGGGAAGGAGAGAGAGGTGGGGAAGAAGGAGAGCGAGGGTTGGAGGAGAAGGAGCGAGGTGTGGGGCAGAGAGAGGGGTGTGTGGGAAGGAGACACAGGGTCGGGAGAGAGGGGTGGAGAAGAGAGAGGGGTGGCGCAGAGAAAGAGAGGGGGTGTGGGAAGGTGAGATGGGGTTGGGAGAGAGAGGGGGTGGGGAAGGAGAGACAGGGAATGAAGGGAGATAAAGGGGGTAGGGAAGAGAGAAAGGGGTGGGGAAAGAGAGACGGGTTGGAGGGAGAGAGAGGGGGTGGAGAAGAGAGAGAGGCAGTGTCAGATTTCACATTAGGCCCAAGCCTAAGGCGGCAAACGTTTGGGGTGGCAAAAATGTCCGCCCCATTTGCATTTGCAGCCCTCTCGGGTCTATCGGACCTAATGGGAAGGGACTTATTTACCGGTGTCTGCCGCCCGGCTTCTCCTTCAAAATAGAGTGTCAAATAACGCTGTGGACGTCACAAACGACGTCACACGGTGTCTCATTGCCATGGCAACTCTGACCTCTGCGGCATCATTTGACACTGGATTCTGAAGGAGATGCAAGGCAGCAGGCACAGGCGTCAGACACAGGCAAGTGCCTATAAGGAGAGAGGGGGGTGTGGAGAAGAGAACGAGAGGGGATGGGGAAGAGAGAGAGAGGGTGGGGAAGAGAGAGAGGGGATGGGAAGAAGGATAGATGGGTGGGGGAGAAGGAGAGAGGGATGGGGGAGAAGGAGAGAAAGAGAGGGGTGGGGAAGAGAGAGAGGTGTGGGAATAAAGGGGTGGGGGGGAGAGAAAGGAGTGGGAGAGAGAGGAGTGGGGGGGAGGGGGGTGGGAGGGAGGAGATAGATGGGTGGGGGGGGAGAGAGAGGTGGGGAGAGAGAGAGGAGTGGGGGGGAGAGAGGTGGTGGGGGAGAAGGGGTGCGGGAGAAGGGGTGCGAGAAGGAGAGCTGGGTGGGGGGAGAGAGAGATGGTGGGAACGGAGAGAGAGGGTGTGGGGAGAGAAAGAGGGCATGTGGGAGAGAGGGGGTGGGGAAGAGAGAGGGGGTGGTGGGAAAGAAAGAGGGGAGGTGAGGAAGAGAGAGGGGGGAGGTGGGGAAGAGAGAGAGAGGGAGGTGGGGAAGAGAGAGGGGGTGAGGAAGACAGGTAGAGGGGTGGGGGAGAAGGGTAGATGGGTGGAGAGAAGGAGAGAGATGGATGGGGGAGAAGGAGAGAGAGGGGGTGGGGAAGAGAGAGAGGAGTGGGAAGAAAGAGAGAGGTGGGGGGAGAGGGGTGGGGGAGAAGGGTTGGGGGAAGGAGAGAGAAGGATGGAGAAGGAGAAGAGGGTTGAAGGAGCAGGAGAGAGAGAGAGGCGGGGCAGAGAGAGAGCGGGGTGCGAGAAGGAGAGACGGTGGGGGGAGAGAGAGATGGTGGGAAAGGAGAGAGAGGGTGTGGGGGGAGAAAGAGGGCATGGGGGAGAGAGAGGGGGTGGGGAGGAGAGAGAGGGTGGTGGGAAAGAGAGGGGAGGTGGGGAAGAGAGAGAAGGGGTGAGGAAGAGAAAGAGAAAGAGGGGTGGGGAAGCGAGGTAGAGGGTGGGGGAGAAGGATAGATGGGTGGGGAGAAGGAGAGAGATGGATGGGGAGAAGGAGATAGAGGGGGTGGGGGAGAGAGAGGAGTGGGAAGAGAGAGGGGTAGGGGAGAGAGAGGGGTAGGGGAGAGAGAGGGAGAGTGGTGGGGGGAGAGAGAAGAAGAAGGGTGGGGGGAGAGAGAGGAGCGGGTGGGGGAGAGAGAGGAGTGGGGGATAGAGAGGGGGGTGGGGGAGAAGGGAAGAGGGGAGGCGGAAGGAGAGAGGGTTGGAGAAGGAGAAGAGGGTTGGAGGAGAAGGAGAGAGGGGTGGGGAAGAGAGAGAGGAGTGGGAAGAAAGAGAGAGAGAGGAGTGGGAGGGATGAGGGGGGTGGGAGGGAGGAGATAGAGGGGTGGGGAGAGAGAAAGAGGTGGGGGGAGAGAGAGGAGTTTGGGGAAGAGATGGGTGGGAGAAGGGGTGGGGGAAGGAGAGAGAAGTGTGGAGAAGGAGAAGAGGCTTGAAGGAGGAGGGGGGCGGGGAAGAGAGAGAAGGGTGCGAGAAGGAGAGACGGGTGGGGGGAGAGAGAGATGGTGGGAAAGGATGGAGAGGGGGTGGGGAAGAGAAAGAGAGGCTGGTGGGAAAGAGAGAGGGGAGGTGGGGAAGAGAGAGAGAGGGGAGGTGGGGAAGAGAAGGGGGTGAGGAAGAGAAAGAGGGGGTGGGGAAGAGAGGTAGAGGGGTGGGGGTGAAGGATAAATGAGTGGGGAGGGAGAGAGATGGATGGGGGAGAAGGAGAGAGAGGGGGTGGAGGAGAGAGAGTGGGAAGAGAGAGGGGTGGGGGAGAGAGAGGGAGATGGGTGGGGGGATAGAGAGGAGTGGGTGGGGGAGAGAGGGGTGGGGGCAGGAGATAGAGGAGAGGGGGTGGGGGAGAAGGGAAGAGGGGAGGCGGAAGGAGAGAGGGTTGGAGAAGGAGAAGAGGGTTGGAGGAGAAGAGAGGGGTGGGGTGGGGAAGAGAGAGAGAGAGGAGTGGGAAGAAAGAGAGAGAGGGGGAGAGAGAGGAGTAGGAGGGAGAGGGGGTGGGAGGGAGGAGATAGAGGGGTGGGGGAGATAAAGAGGTGAGGGGAGAGAGAGGAGTTTGGGGGAGAGAGGGGTGGGGGAAGGAGAGAGAAGTGTGGAGAAGGAGAAGAGGGTTGAAGAAGGAGAGAGAGAGGGGCGGGGAAGAGAGAGAAGGGTGCGAGAAGGAGAGACGGGTGGGGGGAGAGAGAGATGGTGGGAAAGGAGGGAAAAGGGGGTGGGGAAGAGAGAGGAGGGGGTGGGAAAGAGAGGGCGTGGGGAAGAGAGAGAGGGGGTGGGGAAGAGAGAGAGGGGGTGGGGAGAGAGAGAGGGGGTGGGGAAGAGAGAGGAGGTAGGGATGAGAGAGGGGGTGGGGACGAGAGAGGGGGTGGGGAAGAAAAAGAGGAGGTGGGGAAGAGAAAAAGAGGGGGTGGGGAAGAGAGAGGGGGTGGGGAAGAGAGAGAGAGGGGTTGGGGAAAAGAGAGAGAGAGGAGTGTGAAGAGATAGAGGAGTGGGAAGAGAGAAGGGTGGGGGAGATGGAGAAAGAGGGGTGGGGGAGAGAGCGAGGGGTATCGGATAGAGAGAGAGGGGGTGCGAGAGAAAGAGGGTGTACAGGAGAGATAGAGAGAGAGGGTTCTGGGAAGGTTGCAGGAGTGAGGGCTGGGGGATTGAAAGGGGGTGTGGGAGAGAGACAGGGGTGTGGGAGAGAGGGGTCTGGGAGAACCGTATGCTATCTTGCCATACACCTTTCCATTCTTGGTGCTTTACAATGTTTTTATTTAATCACTTATCAGATTATAAATAATATGAATTTTAAATTAATAACTAAAACTACATAATTATTAAATTATGCTAATTTGGAAAATATATTTTATTGACAGCAGTGGACTGAACTAGTGTAGAATATGTATATAGAATCATCTGACTGTAATGGAGTGAATTACCTGTTAAAAGTCCTGTAGTCAGGTAGCTGGGCCTTTTCCCCAGGTGTTGGCATTTTGCGGTACAAGGCCTCTATCAGGTCTGGTTCATTGCCAATGGCTTGTTCCCAAGGGGACACATAGTATTTGGGAACAGCAGTTTGGTTGAACTTTTCGCTGGGGATTTCCTTTAGCGGGCCAGTGTACCCTGTATAAACATAAGATAACAGTTCAGATTCATTAATGCTGGCACATGAAAGCATCTCCTACATCAATTGTATTTTATATTTATGTTTTTTTGTCAAAATAATCATTTGTTGTGCCTCTTTTATACATTTAGTGTGGATTCCTAATTTGGGAATGAAAAGGAGAAAGGTAGAGGTACTGTAGTGCACTGAGAAACTTCTTAATGTGAAAAGAAAAACAAGTACAGATATATATATATATATATATATATACAGTACGAGACAAACCAGAGTAACCCACAAGCAAAAGTGCTGTGAAATAATTGTATTTCAAAAACCATTACAAAATAAATATTAAATATGTATGTAGCGCTGTTTCCATCCAGTGAAAACAACACTAGATGGTATGCAAAAAAAATACATTTTATTATAAAAAATAAATACAGATCTGGCAAACAATATGCAATGAACAATGATGCTTTTCTAGTCTATATAGTCAAGCCACAAATGGTATCCAGATAACATACTGCGTGTAATAGGCAAAAAAGGAAGGGAGGTAAGGGAAAACAGGGGAATAAGGGAGGCAACATAACGTTTTGGGGCTCCTGGCCCCGACGGGTTTTATTTATCCTGTCAATCACCTGGTACCGCAGTTGGCTCGAATTGTGTCCAGCTTGTGTGAAATTATGTGCCACTGGGGCCTACAGATCACATCTACAGATAGCAGCTTTGTGTTGGCGGATCCTATTCTTGACACTTTGTGTGATCTCTCCCACATATCCCAATCCACATGGACATTTAATGAGGTAAACAACATTTTGGGAAAGACAAGTAAAGAATTTTTTTATAAAGAATCTTTTGCCTGATTTCGGATGAAAAAATAGATTTGCCTCCTGCATGCTCGTACACTGGCCACAGCTGCAGCAACGATAGCATCCTAGCTTCGGGACACCTAAGAAAGCCTGAGTGGGCGCTTTCCCCCCTATATCCGCTCTAACAAGATGGTCTCTCAAATCCCTTCCACGTTTGTAGGAAAATAAGGGTTTAGCACTTAAAGCTGGTGCCAAAAGCTCATCGTTGCTCAAAAGGTGCCAATGATTAAGTATAATATTTTTCATTCTACCACTCCACATGCTAAATGTAGACACAAAAGGAACAGAAAATTCCCTTTTAGTTGTATCATACAGGACCTCCTTTGGAGTAATGTGGTTCTAACCATTTTCTCCGCTTTCTGTCTTTGCTCTTGTAGTAGCATGGATGGGTAAACCCTGTTCCTAAATTTCTCTTGCAAGTCAGTTAGTCTCCCCGGAACCAGATTTGGAGTGCGGATAATCCTGCGTGCTCACAAAAACGGACTAAATGGGAGCCCCTTAATTGTGTCTGGTGAATGAAAGCTGGTGTGGTGTAATAAATTATTTCTGTCAGTTGCTTTAGTATAAATATCTCTAATTTATTGTTAGTAATCCTAATTGTGGTGTTCAAAAAACGAATTGTTTATCTACTAGATGTGCCTGTAAAGCCAATGGTATCCAGGGAGGAATTAAGATCATTCACAAAGACTGATAAGTTGTCTTCAGAGCCAGTCCAAATAAGAAACACATCGTCGATGTAACGCACCCACATATGCCCGCACTCATTGAATAAAGGGCAATTAAATACATAATTATCTTCAAATTGATTCCTGAAAATGTTGGAGTATGTGGGTGCTACATTGGATCCCATGGCCGTACCTTGTGTCTGGATGTAGAATGTGTCCTCAAAGAGGAAGAAATTCTCTCTAAGCATTATATTCAGGAGATCTACAATAAACATGCGTTCTTTTGGCGCATATAGGTTCACAGGCAACAAAGAATTCTTAATAGCCTCAACGCTTTCAGTGTGGGGGATCGAAGTGTAGAGGCTATTCACGTCTAATGTGACGAGCAAAAGCCCCACAGTCAAGACTCGAAAGTCCTCAATTTCCGTAAGAAGTTCGAAGTATCTTGGATGTATGAACGTGCATTGGTTACTAGTGGTCGTAACAGTTTATCCAAAAAAAAAAAATATTGATACGGTACCTGCAACAATGGGCCGACCAGGCGGTCTCATCATGTCTTTATGAATTTTAGGTAAAATATATAAGACCGGTATAATGGCATCTTTTTTTTATAAGGTATTCTTTTTGTTGTTTTTTTTTACATTTTGCTGCCTGCTCTCAGTAACACGTTACTTTACTTTTGGGTCTCATAGTGTGTGGTCATCTGACTTTAAGTGTTGTCAGGGCTGTTCTTTACTTGGACATTAGTGACATTATAAACCCTTGTGTATTAATACTAGTGTTGTTTAGAATCAGTGTGTGTTAAGTTTGCTACCTTGTGGCGGAAACATTACCAATAGATATTGTTGAACGTATTGCAGGATTTCTTCATCTTTTTCATTTGGATACATTTGCTACATTAGTGAAACATTACTAGTAGATAGATTGTTGCACACATTGCAGGGTTATTTCAGCTTTGTCATTTGCTCTTTTCTAGGGAGTTCTTGCTCTGTAGGGGTAAGGGAAGTACCAGGATCATTTTGGTCTCTGGGAATGGGCCAGAAGAAGGGGATTGGAGCCCCAAAACATTACGTTTGCCCCCCTTATTCCCCTGTTTTATCCCCCTCCCCTCCTTGTTTTCCCTTACCTCCCTTACTTCCTTTTTTGCCTATTACACGCAGTATGTTATCTGGATACCTTTTGTGGTTTGACTATATAGACTAGAATAGCATCACTGTCCATTGCATATTGTTTGCCAGATCTGTATTTATTTTTTATAGTAAAATTTATTTTTTTGCATACCATCTAGTGCTGTTTTCACGGATTTTCTATTTGAGTGCTGGGAACACTTTCTTTGTTTCTTATTGTTAATATAGAGGGAATCAGGGTCCCTCTTTCGTTCCCGTGCACCACACTAACATTTATTAAGTAATTATTTCTATTGAGGTGCTGTTAATACAATATACTTTTTGTACCTGTTTGACTCCATGAGAGATGAGTTTCCGCAATGTTGTGGGGAACAGGACAGGCTTTTGGTGATCCTGAGGTTCTCCTCATAGGTGTCAGCGCCTCCAGTCACAATAGGCTCCAGCAGAGCTGGAGGCAGTCCCTACCATGACAGTATTTTCTCCTAAACCTCTGCCCAATAGACGGGTCCTTCAATGCGCCAATGTCTTCCTCGGGTGTGGGGCTGCTCCGGGGTTTTGGCAGCACCCCGGCCTTCTGGACGGACACTGCTGGATCAGGATTCTGCTGCAGAACACTGGTAGGTGAAGATCTCTTCTTTACAGGTTCTGAACGGCTGATGTCATCTTCTTCTGAGGAAGGTAAGGACACCTCCTCTGGGCCGAGATGTAGGGGTGCCCCGCGATCCCTGGTGACCATTGGCACAGAGCTTGCCCGCTCTTGCTCCACCATGGGAGCGCACCCAACACCCCCGGGGCAGTCAACTCACCCTCCCGGACAGCAGGCACAGGTTCTGGTCCTGGAACCATCAGTAGCATCACAGCAGGGGTCTTCTCGGGCACCAGTATGCTGGCACCTTGGGTAGTCGCTAGCAGGGCCCATGGGCTCACCGATGGTTCCGCCACATACAGGTTGGCACCGTCCACATCTAGTGGCAGTAGGGGTCAGTTGTAGGCTGAAGTAGGGGTCACAGCTAAGGCCCACAGGTCCACAATATCTGTGGCAGGGTAGAACTCAACATGGGCCGCACGGAACAGCATGCTGGTCCAATCGTTGACTGGCATAGGAAAGACCGCAGTGGCTGCACCGGAGGGTGTGGAGGCCCTGTCTATTGACTGAAACACAGCAGGAGTTGTCACAGGGCTGAGAGGCCGCATGTAGAACGTGCCGCAGTGGTGGCACCACGCGATGGGGCTGGCATCATCTCCTGGGAGCCGGCAGTTGGGGTACACACATCACAGGTGGTGTTGCCTGTTGATAGTAACTACCAGGTAGCCCCAGGCAGGTAGGAGCTGGTCAGCTCCAACTCAGACATTTTCGTTTCATGAGGTAGAATAATAAGCAGCAGTTAAGGCAGCTCTTTGCTCTAGCTCAGCTCCGTGAACTGAAGTAAGACAGGATGTGGTGGACTCCTGCCACGGCAGAGGTGGTCTCCTATTGGTTCTTGGATGTTACCCCTCCCCTAAGTGGAATACAGAGGAGGGCAGAGCGGATCAAGGAGTGACCTGGCTCCGGCTGAGCCAGTCACAGTGATGGGCGGGGTCAGCTTTTGCCACCGAATATCTTGGAACTAATTTTTGCAGAAACTTGTAACTTGCTTTGCAAGCCCATGCGGTCCCGTGGTTTGGGCGGGAGCGCCATTTTGAGAAAGTGGAACATGCAGTAGACTCCATTTTGGAGCACACTGCACAGTCGATAGAACAAAATGTACACAGGACACCTTAGGGGCCTGTTCTTCACATTTTGAATTGTAGAACAATCCATACTGACTTAGGTACACAGGGTCCTCCAGCTCCAACTGAAAGGGGCCCGTCCCTGCTGTGAATGAGATGAGGGGTTCACGCTCCCTGGACAATTTCCCACAGGGTGCGCCCACATAAACACATGTCAGGTACCCAGGGTCCCCAGCAACAACTGAAAGGGTCCTGGCCCAAGTATTTTCTTTTAGGCAGCTTGAAGGGTTCACATTCCCTGGTATCATGCCCTCTGGGTATGCCCCAACCACTGGTCTGTATTTAACGGAAGGATTCACGCTCCCTGTTATCATGACCTCAGGGTACGCCCCAACATAGTCTTTCTTTTGGTAAGGGTCTGGGTAAACCCCTCCCTGGTGTCGCATCAGGGAGAGACTCCCCCCTTCCTTAACTTGAATGGGTGCCCAGGGTCCCTGTTGAAGCATCAGGGGCCTGGCCCTGGCCTCTTTTACTGCCAGCTGCACTGTCCTTAAAAACCTGCCCTGTTGCTGCATCTCAGCAGTGCCTCCATTTGTAGCGCTGCTCTCCCCCCTTTCCCCCCACCCCCCACCCTCTGGGAGATCTTGCCCTGGCTACAGTTCTGTGTGGTGCTTTGTACCTGTTTGGCACCAGGAGAGATGAGCTTCCGCGATGTTGTGGGAACAGGACAAGCTTTTGGTGATCCTGAGGTTCTTCTCATAGGTGTCAGCGCCTCCAGTCATAGGCAGTCCTTACCATGACAGTCTTTTCTCCTATACCTCTGCCCAATAGACTGCGACTTAGGCAGAAGTATATAAAAAGGGATCTTTATTCAGGCAGCCACTGCAGGATGTCATTACAGTGTATGCCCTGTTTTGGAGAATGGGTTCCAGACCCCTGGATGGTGCAGGCTTTCTGGCAATATTGAGGCCTTGTGCTCTGCATAGATCTTGGCTGCATCTCTCTACCCCAGGAGGGGAAGAGCTGAACTCCACTCCTTACCCCAGGAGGGGAAGGGCTTGACTCAAACAATTTGGACACTTCCTCTCTAAGGCTCAGATGGGGAAGGCACAGGGTCTGCACCAGGATTGGTTATACACAGACTCCCATTCACCTCCCCTGCTGTCACTCAAAAAGGCAGCATGAGGAGGGGTAAACCCACAGGATAGCCTGTCACTTCCTGTAGCTACTAAGGCTTACGTGACAGGGAGGCAGAAAGATAGTCTGGACCAGCCATGGCTATATGTATATAGCCTTTAATAATGAGTATATTAAATATTTGATCATATTGTATCATTCAAGTATTTCCAAGGTATCAGAAAAAACACGTGAACATTTTTTTAAAAGAAAAGGTGTATATATATTCCACTTCAAAGATGACGGTAAAAAAAAATGGCCAAATAAAGTGTGCCGAGATTTTTACATGTATTTTTAGAGTTTTTATATAGCATTTGGCTATTTAACTTAATAGTATTTTGTAATGAAAAGATCTCCCTATTCTGTAGCAATTATTTTTTTATTCTGTTTAATTAATAACAATATAATAGTTTTTTTCCAGACACAGGTTCCTGCCCCGTAGAGTTTAATAGAATCTATTTTTTTGATGCCTGAAACACAGGGAGATAAAGTAACATGCCCCAGGTCACAAGGAGCTAACACTTGGAATTGAACCAGACTCACCTGCTTGAAACTTAGTGTCATTGCTTTCGCAGTCAGTGCCTTTACTCATTGCGCCACTCCTTCAACTTAAAATGTAATTGTTTTTATGCACCTGGATATGGGAACCTTTTGTAAAGGAATAGAAATCCTGAATAGTCAATACCCCTGATGAAGTAGGTCTGCACCAATGAAACGCGTTGGGTTGATGCTTCATAGCTATACAGGAGGTTTATAACCCCTCCCCAGATCCCGTCTTTGCACTCAATGAATGTGTGTGATGTCATCCTTCCGACGCCGACTGGGCCTTGGCTGGTGGGTACGTGTACGAGGTCCGGAGAACCGTTTTGGAAGACAGTGATTCACATAAGTGTTTTTTTTATTTAAACTCTGATTTATGTGAGTGCGATGGTTACCACTGATGCATCTACTACATTATAAATATTATTACACTATTGCTGTTTCATGCGCTTTTTTTTTTGTCTTTTTCTATGTCCTTAATTTTTTATATTGTTATTCCCTGATCAAGATATTATAACTTAGCCAAGGTGCTGTTTCACTGTCTTGTCGCTAATGCAATGCTAGTTAAAAAAAAATATGAGCATAGATACATTCATGCTAAGAAATGTAGGGTGAATATGCCTCTCTTAGCTGTAATCTTTTTGCTGCCAGAGGAAAGAGTTCACATCTGCACCACACCACCAAAAATTGATTATTTTCCTGTGCATGCTCATGATTTGCAATTTGACACAACATACTGCTCTGAATATTGGATACAAAAGTAAATAATAGGATCAGCACTCAGATATATTACAATTTATATAAAAAAAATAACAATGTATACAAAAAGGAATTTCTAACGCAGTATAGTACCTGTTATTTTAATACAAAAACCCTTACAGGGTATGCAGCAAAAAAGTCATAACAAAATAAAGACAAGTTATAAGACAACATAGTTTGGGCACATACTGTATGTACTCACAAGGCGACGTTTCTGGCCCGGGCCCTTTCCTCTGGCTTGATCATTGTTTATTTATGGCCAGTGGTGGAGGTATTGGATCTACGTAAGCATCTATTAAACCCCGGTGAGGTTTCTTTTTATACCAAGTTAACAAATGTAGTGAGTCCAAGTTTGACTTGTTTTTCTGCTCTGAATGTTCGTGCAGTAACATACACTGCACATAACTATTTACACCGACTCCTGTTTATTACAGCTTTGAGAGCACAGTACAGTATTTTACAAAAATGTGCTGTAATTTTGAATGGAAACTTCTAGATATTGTAAGGACACTCTATTTGTCTGTTGGAAAGGGCTATAGACATATAGTAGCAGCTTTATCACAAAGTCGCAAAACAGTAGTGTAGAACAGCGGTGCGCAAACTGGGGGGCGCGAGATTCTTCTGGGGGGCGGGGACGGTTGCAGAGGCCCAACGCTCTTCCCCAAGGCATTTAATTTAATGCCAGGGGATCGCATGAGGCCCCTGCAACACTCCACTTACCTTGTTCAGCCGGTTGTGTGACGCATCTCCATGGCAACGTGGCGTCAAATGACGCCTCAGGGCCATGTGATGTCACATGCGTCAAATGACGCAGCGGGTGACATGACATCACATGACCCCACAGCGTCATTTGACGCGGATGTAAGGTGGGGGGGCGCCTTAATGGGGCAAGATATACAGGGGGGCGCAGCAGGAAAAGTTTACGCTCCCCTGGTGTAGAAATCCTATGAGTGTCCTTATCACGTCCACTGAATGTTATAGGGGCCAGCATGGTGGGGGCCCACATAAGCTGCACTGGGGTTTTGCATTCTTGTTGAGCACATAGCGATTTCACACAAAAGGGAGTAGCCAGAGGAAATCAAACTCCACCCAGGTCTTTGCTCACCATGCTTACAAACAAATTCATATTTAAAAATATCTATATGTGTTGGTTTTTGGTTAAAAAAACATTGCTCATTCAGATTTAGGGGAATAAATACTAAGCAGTTGTCTGCAAGAAGACACCATCTGGAGCTGCAAGACACCTGGCTGCTTAGCCTAATTTCTTACACATCACTGCCGTTACTAAATATTGGTCTGAGGAGGGACTCTCTCTTTAAATCCAAGCACTTAAACAAAAAAAAATATATATTTTTTCATACACAGGATTGAAGCAGGGGGTCTCCAGAGCTGAATCCTGATCATTTCAGGTCCGGGACCCCTTGCTTCAGCTTCCACATATACTTACCTCCGTAGAAGGTGCCGGTAGCTGCTCTGCTAGCAGGGATCACGTAATGGCCGTTTTTCAAAGCTACTGCGCCTTGCGGGCCAATAGGAAGCCGTGACGTCATCAGGTTCGGCTTCCAATTTTCTCGCTTGACGCTTCAAACTTTAAAGCCCAGTTAGCTAAACTGGAACAGCTACCAGCACCCTGTACAGAGGTAAGTATCTGCGGAAGCTGAAGCAAGAGGTCCCCGGACCTGAAATGATCAGGATTCAGCTCTGGAGACCCCCTGCTTCAATCCTGTGAAAAAAATATTATATTTTTTAAATGACTCAGGTCAAAATGTCTACCAGTTGACCAGATCGTTGCTTACCTGGTGCAATGGAGTCAGGGTTGTGGGGGCTTCGAGGGTCTGGTGTGTTTGGAGGTGTCTGTGGGGCTTGTTGCTGGCCGGAAACCGTATCTCCTTCAGTTTTTCCATTTTGCTGAAGGCAGAGGGAAGATAAGGACGTTTACATGAATTGTGTGCACAAGTTTAAACGAACATGACAGAAAAACATGCGTTGCAATAAATAGAATTCACAGTGGCAAATACAAACATGTTTGCAGGGAGCTTGAAGTTTTCTACTGTGCTGGGACGCTGGGAATAGCCATAAGGTTTCTTGCGGTCTTGCTGTAAAGTGTTTTATAGAATAGCAGAACTTAGTGAATATGGGCCCAAACCTCTCTCTCATTCACAATCACACAGGCCTGGAGGAAGCGAGATCTCCGTGCAATCTCGCACCTTATTGCAGGGGTGCGCAAACTTCCTGCGCTGCGCCCCCCCCCGCCTGCTCTCCCCCTGTGTCGCGCCCCCACTGCGGCGTCAAATGATGCCTCAGGGTCGTGACATCATGTCACGTGACCCACAGCGTCATTTGATGCCGCGTCTCCATGGCTATGGGCGTCAAATGACACTGCGTTGCCACGGAGACAAGTGGACACAGAAGCCAGGTATGTGAGCCGCACCCCTCCAAAAAAGGCTCTCGCCCCTCCCCCCCAATTTGCGCACCGCTGCTTTATTGAACAGCGCATGAATGCCTAATTTTGCAAGATTTTAAGAGATCTCTTCGTCTGCGTACCGCATGATCACAAACTAAAATGGCCATTCAGTTTAATAAACAGGCCCCAATAAGTGGAAACAATGTACGTTGATATCCTCTATTATATACTCCCTGCACATGCTGATATGTTATATCTGTGTTTATTTAAAGCTTTGTAACATGGTAAAATGGCTGCTATTTCATAATATAGGAATGATTGTGGCTTGCTGGCTAATGTGACCCTGACGTGTCATTTGATGTCACGTTGCCACGACGACGCGTCGCTGGAAGCCAAGGTAAGGGAAGTTGCAGAGGCCTCGCGCAGTTCCCCGGCATTGAATTTAAATGCCTTGGGGAAGAGCGCGGGGCCTCTGTAACCGCCGTGCCCCCACTGGAAAATCTCCCACCCCCCAGATTGCACACCCCTGCCCTAATACATTGTTTGGGTATGGCACTTAATACCTTCCATTGAAATAGCTTGAAGTATCATATAAATATATATATTATGAATAATATAAAAGTCAGAAACACATGAATAGATGCATTTGTAACATGTCATTTAGTTTGTGATATAAACTGTCAGCAACAAAGCAGTTCAACATGCACTCGCTTCCAGGCACATATTAAACTCTCCTTGTAAACGGTTTCCCCTGCTGCTCCGTATCCTCCCGAGATCACCGGGCTAGTAAACTTCAACAGGAAAAAAACAAGTAAGGAGCGCAACGGGGAGACGTGCAAGTATGAAAATATTGCTCTATATAAAAAAGAGTAATAAAAGACTCACACCTAGAATGACATGTCTGCGCATAGACTCACTGGTGGCACTAGGTTTGGGCATATTATACTGTGTGGTACAGGGTACTGTTTCTTGTGTGTTCAGTAAAGGTTGTTATTATATACCCGAGTGTGTGTATTACTGGTATTGTTCCTGTGAGGGGCTTATCACACAACGTTGGGAACTCTCGCAGGTGGAGGTGCTGCACCGAGACGAACGAGATATCACCCGAGGCTCCCAGTGGCGGAGGCTCAGGCCTCCTTGTAGCCAACAGGTAATAGCAGTACTGGTAGTTCCTCCTCAGACACGGGGGGTGAAAGGGGGCTGCATACATATATATATACACATATATATGATACCCAAATAGGCTGTGCCTCTTACAAAAGTTAACCCTATACATTTGTACTACATTGACACAAACAAACAAATAAAACGGCTGCATTTTACAACATGACTTCAGTTTGCAAAAAATATACAAATGATGAACATATATAGAAATTATGTCTATATGGAATGTGATGGGATATAAAAATAATAAAAATGACAATGAGAAATGGGAATAAATAAAACAATAACATAAATTATAACAGCCTCTCAAGGGTTAAATGAGATGGTGGAGTTAAATCTGTTTTTTTAGATAATATTCCCCCTGTTCCATATGTATTCTATATTCTATTCACTATCACTTTATCCTGCTGAGGGATCATTATGTTTCATGTTGTCCATTGAGAGGGTGCTCCAATTTATAATTAGCCCTTTAATATTTTATTATGTGTATACAGTATATATATGTGTGTGTGTGTGTGTGTGTACAGGTAGTCCTCGTTATCCAACGTTTCACTTTACAACGAATGGCATATCCAACACTTTACAATGCAACCCTAAGGGCCGTTTTTTGACACCGGAATGCGTTATCCGACGCCTGAATGCGTTATCCAACGCCTGAATGCGTTATCCGACGCTCACTGCCACTGATTAACATGGGACTCACTTTACAACGGTTTCACTATCCAACGCTACTTCCAGAACGGATTCCGTTGGATAACCGAGGACTGCCTGAATTTGCATGTATATACATATGTGTATGTATTATAATTTATTTTATTGTTTTATTTATCCTCATTTCTCATTGTAATTTTTATGTAATTCTAGATGCAGGTCTTTTATTACTCTTTTTATATAAAGCAATGTGTTATAAACTGTAGAATGTTGTTGATTGGTTAAAGTTAATGTAGGATATGTTTGTCAGAGTTACCATGATATGCTATATACAGTATTGTTTACTTACTAAAATATGTGGATACACCAAAGATAACATCATTTTTTTTTTCTTAACAATAATTACAAAGAGAGAGAAATAGTGAACTTTATATTTATTTACACATACAGTTCAATCACTGTGGGAGGAAATTAACAGGAAAAAACAGTTGCAGACAACAAGTCACTAAACTAAAGTAAACGTATCTCTTCCTCTTCTTGGCAGTGGAAGGGACAGGCTCACTAGGCCCCTTCTAAGTGGTCTTCCCGGCCTTAATGGAGCTTGGCCCACTTGCTGAAGGAGGAGGAACAATAGGAGTTGATAGAAGGAGAAAAACCCTTGATTTGGCCAACACTTGGCTGGATGCAGCTGGTGTGGTCACAATAGAATGCGCACGCAAGCTCTCAGTAGCTGCCCAGGTTAGGCCATTTACTGCACCACTAAGTAGGGACAAACTATTAATTAAATTGGTGCTATGTTGCCACAGGGGAGGTGTTACCCCTCTGTAATGGCGGCTACAATTTCTTGGACTTGTTGGCCAAATGCATATCCATCTGCCGATATGCAGAATTATGCATTTAAAACAGCTGATACTGCAGAATGGCCTGATCATAATACTCTAATGTGCGATCAGCTGCCGGAGGAGGTGAACGTGCCGGACCAGGAGAAAACAAGTGAAGGGGAAGCTGTTGGAACTAGAGCAGCAGGTGTAGGAGCTGGAGCTGCATACTCCTCAGGTGGAAATACAGTCACTGTGTCCTCCTCTTGAAGCTTTTCCTAACCGCCATGGAGTTTTCCAACTGTGCAGATGGGTTTCCGCGTGATGGTCCTTCAGAACGGGTACATAATATGCTCAAATAGCGTACTACAGTCTTTGGCCAGCATTTCGTCCGGAGCGCATGCGCATGCGCGACAGGCGGGAGCTGTAGAAGGAGTGTGTGTGGAGGAAAACAAACGGAAGGAGACCCGGTTCGTTCACGAGTTCCTGGAGATCCTCCCTGCTGTTTACTGGACCCTGCGCACCATCCTAACACCTTACCAGCTGGAACGGAGGCCACGAGAGACCACGCATTCTTTGGAAGGACGTTCTGTGGAGTCTGGAGACATCTCCTCTCTATGCCAATAGTTATTGGCCGCTTGTGAGTTTTTAATCTCTATTTTATTTATTGTTAATAAACAGTGTTACACTATATTTCCCTTCTCTTCCCTATTTTGAGGAATCATCAAGACGTCCCCCGTCTCCCCCCCCCCCATCTGTACTAGAGGACCAGTTATTTGATGTAAGTGTGTTCCCCTTTTTAAAGCTATAAGGTACTCCTATGTATTGAATTACCCCTGATTGTGGTCCCCCATTTCTTCTTTACGTGGCATGGCCTATAGTATACTTGAAAAGTAGGAGGTCATACATCTAAGCATGTCACATATAGGTTATTGTGAGAATTACCCACCACATGTATGTGTGACTGCCTTGCAAATATGTGTGTCTGATCTACAAGGTTGTGTATAATGTTACGTGTATACTTTAGATTGATACACACTGTATAATATAAGGGTAAAAGGGGACGATAGACAGCACTCTGATGGTGTTAAATATATGCAATTGCAGAGTGCACAGAACAAAAGGGGACCC
Source organism: Ascaphus truei (assembly GCF_040206685.1). Taxonomy (NCBI): domain Eukaryota; kingdom Metazoa; phylum Chordata; class Amphibia; order Anura; family Ascaphidae; genus Ascaphus; species Ascaphus truei. The sequence continues at coordinate 444,593,853 of NC_134483.1, forward strand.
TTATTCCCCTGTATAGTACTAACAAGTCTACGTAAGTACCAGCACTCACTGTCTAATAGCTAAATGATGAAAACAGTTGTAATGCAGAATAAACATTTAATAATAAAATGAACCAGAAATAAATCAAATGTGTTTGCAGAAACCAGTATCACAAATGGGCATGTCACAAAGTGAGGGGTGGGGGGGGGGAAAGGAAAAGGGGAAAAAACATGAAACACAAGGAATATACACAAAAAACGGAGAACGGAAAGTATGTTAGGGGGGCGACGTTTCGAGGGACTACCTCTTCATCTGGCCCATTCCCCCTGGTCCAAAAGGACCGAGAGGTACTTCCCTAAGCCTCCCTTCCCCTATACCTGGTCAAATCAGACACCCCTGAAAATAGCTAGTAAACATATAGTGTAAGCTAAATACAGCTAAACAGCTAATAGCAGGGCAGCAAGAATCCACTAATGGTACAGTTAAAGCTGAACACAGCTTGCAAGAAAGCAGCTTGCAAATGAGCACCAAGAGTCCACACAGTCAGTGAAAGGTTAATGAGAAAAATAAATGAAGTGGTCAAACCCTCAGTGGCTCTGCTCCTTCAGCTGCTCGTGTCCAGCACTCCACTATATGTTTACTAGCTATTTTCAGGGGTGTCTGATTTGACCAGGTATAGGGGAAGGGAGGCTTAAGGAAGTACCTCTCGGTCCTTTTGGACCAGGGGGAATGGGCCAGATGAAGAGTTTGTCCCTCGAAACGTCGCCCCCCTAGCATACTTTCCGTTCTCCCGTTTTTGTGTATATTCCTTGTGTTTCATGTTTTTTCCCCTTTTCCTTTCCCCCCCCCCACCCCTCACTTTGTGACATGCCCATTTGTGATACTGGTTTCTGCAAACACATTTGATTTATTTCTGGTTCATTTAATTATTAAATGTTTATTCGGCATTACAACTGTTTTCATCATTTAGCTGTTAGACAGTGAGTGCTGGTACTTACGTAGATTTGTTAACACTGTATAATATGTGTAGTCTGTTTTTACTTACAGGTTGCTCCTCTGTAAGATCCTCTCTGTCCACCAGTCCTGAGAATCTGACTACCTGTGAAGGTGAGAGTTGTCTAGTGTTGGTCCCTCTGCTGTGCGACTCGCCTGGGCAGCATGATCAGCCAGTTTCTTTTTGACCTTCCTTTTACTGTCTGCCCATCTTTTCTTCAGTATGTTCACAGACCACAGATCAGACAGTATTGCCAAGTCATTTATTTGCATGAGCATTTGGCTCCACAAGTGTATTTTCTCTGCAGCGCTTGTTTTGGAACACAGTACACCAGATAATTTTGAACCCATTAATTTCAACCACCATTAATTCACCCCATTAATGAGGAACTACCATTTTCTTATCAGTAAATTGAATGCTCCTGATTCTTCCAGCAGCAAGATCAGCAGCAGTAGCAGAGGTAGAAGCCTCCTCAGCCATATTCACACCTGTAGGGTCCAGCTAATATGGCTGAAAAACCTTCCCTATGTACTATATTATGTATTTACTTGAATTTTAATGTGCATATGCGTTAATTGGAACGCACATTATATTTTTCCCAATGCGCATGCGCATTGTATTGTTTCTCACATATCACGCTATTAACATACTCACCACTACATATATCACTATGATACAACTTATGGTGACGGACGCTATTTTTGCATATCATTAGCTTTGTGGATACCCGTTAAGGGAAAATTATGTTTGCTACCTATTAAGGTAACATGACGTTACTTGCCCTGAATTAACAGAGCTTTGTGGATCTGGGCCCAAATCCTCTAAATCCTCAACTTTTCATTGTGAAAACACTTTTAGCCTATTGTTAAGTTCCCTATTACCTGTGTAATATGCATTACCTATGGCTATTATTTATATAGTGGGCTCACTAATAACTGCATCTAAAACACCTCCATGTTTCCTCTACAGAGAAATGAAGATAATAGATTTATGTACGTGTTTACGTACAATGCTTTATCCCCCTCACATCATAGAAAATACATTGAAAATAATGTTTCATCTGAATGCAAAAGACGGAGGAAGGTTTTTGTTAATAATGGAATGCTTCTTTGGATTTTTTTTTAAATAACAAAACTATGAAACAGTTCTTGCCACAGTCTGAAACTCCCCCCCGCCCCCAAATGATCAAAACCAGGATATTTTTCCCTTCCCAGGACACCTATGACATAGATAGAGAAAAAGACTGTAATGTGAGTGTGGTCCCTCTGGCATTGAAGAGGTTAAGGGTGCTGGTTTAAGATTAGCTAAGGAAACAATAAAGTCTACTTCAAAGTTAAACTGGAAAAGGCGCTGGAAGAATAAAAAGGAAAGAATGCGAGGAATGTAGTAACAATTTCAAAGAAAATGCAAGGAAATATGGAACTACAATATACTTCCTTTAGCCAATCCAGCGGCCTCTCCATTATATTCCTATGACTCATGCTGTCTACATGTTTCACATCGTACTCGTAGGCAGCAGCTTTGTTATTATTGTACATAGTGTACATTATACTGCTTTCTTTCAATCACCTGTCGAGCATGGTAGAGGGAGGAAATGATGTAAACATTAACAAAAAATGAGTCAGATACTCTCGGATAAAAGTGAGCTGGTGAGAATTGCCCACTGCCTGGGAATAAACCTCAACCCATTTCATATGGATAAGGAGCCAATGGGGTCTATTGTTCTTATTCTTTTTGGATTACCGGGGCCTTTGGTATTATGTTTATTATTATTATTATTATTATTATGTAATCCAGCACTCACCGATCTTGTAGAAAATGTAGTCTTCATAAGGAAATTATCAAACCAAGATGCTGCTGGCTCTCCTTTGAAAACATTGGTCCATATTCGATATGCTGTAAAGTCATCTTCCACTTGTTTAGGAGGGTGTTAACTCAATTAAAACGAGTGGAGCTTTAATATTCTCTTATTGAATAAGGACCTATGACTGAAATTCTTCTTCGGACATTGGGCAGAAATCTATGAAACCTTTCATTTGCTATCTTTTTAAGATGAAACTGTGACACTGTGTGCTCATTTGCATGTCATTTCCCAGAATCCCTTGCTGCACTGGAAGCACTGTTTGCTTAGAGATAATAGTGAAAACAGGGTTGCAGACCTGTCTTAGGCATGTGAAGGTGCTCACAAGTGAGATTTTATTTGCTGTAAGCTGAAATTGAAATGCCATTTGTCTCTTTTACTTTTGTGTGCTAAATGAATGGATATATACTCAAAATGTAGCCAATAATTTCAATATATTATTATTCACTTTACCATTCATATAGGTAGTAAAATGACTGACATTGGTTTAATTCTAGGTATATCCACATGTCATTATATAACTCATTGTAATGCCATGTAGTAAAGAAAGAAGGCTAGGTACTTCCCAAGATGTAATAATGACTGTATGGTATGTTGTACATTACTGTACTGTGCTTGGATTCCGGAAACCCCATTATTGCAGCACAAAGGTGGTTTGTTGTCGATGTTTCACGTGCCTTGTAAAAAGACTTGACAGCATGTCAGATGATGTAACCTCGCATTCCTGTTATATCAGGACTCTGATTAAACAGTGACTAACACCTCTCTCTACAGCAGGATGTCAGTGAAAGATACCTAAAGTAAATGTAAGAGAGTAATCATGGAGTGGGGAAGCTGTCAAGGAAGAAAAAAAAAATCTGTAGCCTAGCAATGAAGAAGGCGTTTTCACACCACTGCAGGTTTCTGTAGTAATAGGACATGTTTCAGGTTTCTAGACATTAGCATGAACACAAAGGCAAGCACAACATGATCTATCCTTCACTTGGATTCAATGGCAGTGAACATCCCTGAGATGATTTGTGAGGCGGCAGTCCTACTCAGCTCAGCACGTTATATTTCATTAGAAATAACTAGGAAATTCATCTACTCATTCTGTTATTTTGTGTAGAAGTTTCAGGTTGTTGTTGTTGTGTTTTTAGGGGGGCTGTTTACAAAAGCTGTCTCTCTGACCGAATTCAGTGAAAAAAGAGAATCAAAAAAGGAAAACGAATAGTTTTACTGAACCAAAACAGTTTCTTTGCAATAACGCAGAAATAATCGACAAGGAAGGCTTAGACACACTGAGTTATTGTTTATTGTCCCCTGTGACTGTTCTATTGTCTGTGCCTGATGATCTGTGCCATGATGGTCCCACTATTGCCATTCCCATAATGAGGATACAGTAATAATTATGTTATATAAGAGCAACATAGAAGGCTAATGATCACCCAAATAGTTTATTCTTTATTTTGTGCTACCTGATCCACAGAAATATAAATTGTGGAAGAGTCACTAAGATATGTTGCGGGTTAACGCACCTTATCCGGCATCAACTGCCACTCAATGTACAACAGTTAACGCTGGGTTTGGTGTGTTACCCCACAACGAGCCTTAGTGAATCTCCACATAATAATTTCCTTCTAGGTCTCAAGGTCTTATACTAATATCTTTCACTGCAGAAGCTAATGTAATAGCCGGCATTGCCCTATTTAAACAATCTGTATAGCTCACTTGTGAGGTCAGACGTAAAGATGTATGAATGTGTTAGAGTTCACGGGCAAAAAAGTTGTGAAAGTTTTAGTTTTTTTTACCCAGTTAGAGAAGTTGCCATCAATGTTTATACTCCCGGGTGAGTCTATAGTTTCTCCAGTTTGGCGACGTTGGTGAGTTTAGAAAGAAGGCTTTCAATTCCGGGGAGGGTCGAGGCATTTAATCAAAAATGTTCAAAAGCATCAAGGATACAGGACGGAGGAAGGAATGCTACAGTATGAGGTGATTGTTCAAGGAAAAAATGCCGAAATATGCCTGCAACTGTGGAGGAGACTGATACAGTAACTGAATTCAAGCTGGAAACAAATGGAATATACCAGGCATCAAATGGGGTCTAATGAATTACAGCAGCTTTGGAAAATGAGCAAATTAAATAGGGCAAGTATTCCTTATCTACCATCACACTTTATGTTTCTATGTACTCCTGAAAAAAAAAAACTTGTGCCAAATAAAGTATTCAGACCTAAAATATTTGAAAAACCTCAAACAATTGTCTTCTGTAATTGTCCTACACTTGTCCTCTGTCTGTCTTTGACGCCTTCTTTACCAGATGGGCACATAGCAGCCACCCTATAGTTAGACATGCCTTCCATTTCCAAATGCCAATCGAGAAATTCTCGCTGTGGGGAAATAACTCTGGTCTGTGATGAAAGATGGAATAGGCAGGTCCTTGATTGCAAAGAAAGTATCCATGACTTTGCGTTGGAAATATTGTATGCACCTCAATGACTTTTATTTGACCACTCATCTTGGCACTGCAGTGTGGCAACACTTCATCATTCTCTTGAGCACCACCATAACACAAAAACATATCTCAAAAACTGAACATCTTAAATGGGAAATACTCACTATTGCCTGATTTTTTAGTTCATAGGGAAAGTTTTCAAAAGTGTACTTGTCTGATCTCCGCTGTCGCATCTTAAAGAGCCTGGCTCCCCGGTTACTGAAGAGAGACAATTCTTCCAGCATGATGTCCCTTGGGGCGCTGATCTTTTTTCCAAAGTCCAGACCATCCGACTCTGTAACATGACACAAATATATAATTATTCCCATGTGGCCAATTTGCAGTTCCATAATCTGTAAATCAGTCTTATAAATTCACATTTATCCTCTGGTTCTGGCATGGAAGCGATCAGTATTACGTGTTGTGGCTTTCTTTTGCTTAATACATGTACTCTAGCTACATATAATAATGCCATACAGTGCCCACCGCTGTGCAAGCAGCTACGTCACACTCGAAAAGTCTTGAGATGATAACGTTTCAGACAAGAATGAAGACCCCTCATGACCCATTCACTTAAAGGGGTTGTAAGATGTCATCTGGCGCCGGAAGGTGCCTTGTGGAATAGCACTGCTTAGTAAATATGGGCTTTAATGTACCATTGTGCTATTTATTTCACACGCAATAACCCATGCAAGTCATTTTTCTTAAAGCAGAGCGTCTAGTACCTATTCATTCTTGGAAAACATGCGATTCTCTGTATTAAAGCAGTTAGTGCAATCACATTGGTCGCTGAGTAGTGCTTCTCCATCCTGTCTCTTTTATAATGAGAGTATCTAGCTAGGTATTATACCCCATATGAGTGAGCTTGCAATTTGGAAAGCATCACACTAAGATAGTTATTCATTAAACAGCGGTTGCTATTAGCAATCGTCCAAGTGAATAGTTTACATGATTATGCCATGTATTAAATGCGATGCACTTGCTCTTTTCCTGACATTTTACTTCAGTCACAGTAATTATAGATACAATGTTTAAAGGATTTGAGCAATAACACTGTACTATACACCAAATGTGTACACAGGCATATCCCGCATTAACGTACGCAATAGGTCCAGAGCATGTATGTAAAGCGAAAAATGTACTTAAAGTGAAGCACTACTTTTTCCACTTATCGATGCATGTACTGTACTGCAATCGTCATATACGTGCATAACCGATATAAATAACGCATTTGTAACAGGCTCTATAGTCTCCGCGCTTGCGCACAGCTTCGGTACAGGTAGGGAGCCGGTATTGCTGTTCAGGACGTGCTGACAGGCGCATGCACGAGCTGTCGTTTGCCTATTGGGCGATATGGCCTTACTCGCAAGTGTACTTAATGTGAGTGTCCTTAAACCGGGGTATGCCTGTAGTTACTATAGAGTTACCGTTATTATGAGAACTCCACTGGGTGATATTAGTTCTATTATTTCTATATTGGTTTTGACTCTAGTGCAATCAGAATGTGACATTCCATCTCCCTATAAAAGAAGAGCTGAACAAGAGGAATTCATTGCATCATAAGTATATATGTTACATCCCGTCTACGTGTGAATACATTCATTTTAGGTGGTGCAATATTATTAGCATTAGTAAGCAAGATGAAGAATGCTTACATGTGATAATACACATAGGATAATATATGTATACATTTATATATCATTATCATTCTGCATCATTTGCCTCCCCTTTCTTGGGGTAGTTTACATATTTAGAATTGACCTAGTATTAACTTTTTCTTCCTGAGAAACGTGTGTAAAAACAGTTAATACATTTAGGGCAGATAAAAGAAGGAATTATTTAATAATGCAATAATTACCAGCTTACATGCTGTTAATACATTGTATTAGACTTGACACAAGGGGCCAACTGCAGTAAGCTCAGTCAAATCAGGGCAAATAACATCAGGTTACCTAAATAGGTAACAGACATTATTTCACGCAAGCTAATTATATGCAAAAACAATGGCCATTGTTTCATTCACAAGCATAGGGTTAACATTAGGTTAATTTAGCATTAACTTGTGTTAGCTTCAAATAACCTGACATTAATTCATGTGTTACATAAAGGTGGCATTAGCTCCATCCAGACCCTGAAATATGGGTTTTGCTGAGGGGAGAGTCCTATTTTACTAGAGTCCCAACTGATTATATATACATATATACATACATAAGGTTGAGTCAATAAGTTACAATTATTGTGTCATGCACATAGCATCATACTATAAGAGGAACAACATATTATAATCCAAGAAAGCTAATACATGCCTCTCTGTAATCTATAGAAAGCAACCCAAATTAAGATCTTCGTTAAGACCCTTTGGGGTCATTGTATTTAATTTGTATATGATGTTTGCTTCCCATCTGTAATAAAATGTTATTTCTGCTTCCACCTCTGTTGAGGACATGTGCCTGTGCAAGTGGCATGCACCGGAAGGTTGCCAGGCTATGTTTCTATTGTTTAAAATGTCTAGCTACTGGTAAATGTCTCAATTCATCCTGGCCAGTAGTCTCCAGAAGGGCCTTGCGGATAGAGGATCTATGCATGGCAATTCTTTCCTTCAACATTCTTGAACTTTTCCCCCACGTAATATAGTCCACATGGGCATCTGATGATGTACCTTACGAAGCGAGACTCCCAAGACAATGCCACTACTGACTCTTTTGTAGGTCACGCTACTTCCAGCCAGCAGAAACCCCCGTTACCAGACCCAGACATCGGGGGCCGACTAGGAGGGGGTGCTGGAATCCCAAGATTTCTGTCACATCAAACCAAGACCAAGGCAGGGAGCGGTGCCACAGGAAAAGGGCAGAAGCAATAATTAACAACTTCTCCTGATATATACTGACGCCAGCTGAAACTTCAGTACTCAATAGGGGTCTGTGTTAAATCCCTGCAAACTCACAAAATTCCTTTGATTGGGAGGTGGATTTATATCCATTGAATTGGCAATTGAAGCTAAGAGACTTTTTTTTTAGTAGAACTGATGAAATGTCGGATTCTGCAAATGTAACTATGGATATGGGCTCTATTCATAAATTTAAACCAAGAAGTATATTTGATCCACAAGTGGTCAATCATAGTATTTCAACATTTATGGGTTTGTTGGAAAAAGACACCAGGCAACCGATTAAGTGTCACAAAACAAGTTTTTATAACTTTACTAAAGAAGAACAAAGTGCTTTGAAATCACTTAAACAAAATAAGGACATCATTATAAAAGCTGCAGACAAGGGAGGGTGGAATAGAAGTGATGTCATATAAAGATTACCAGGAAGAGATTATGACTCAATAAACAACACAAGTAATTACAAAAAATTACCTTCTGACCCAACTACCATCTATAAAAGGGAAATAGATGCTATCATCAGGATGGGTAACAACAACGGATGGATTTCGGAGTATATTGCTAAATTCCTTACACAGGACTATCTGGTAATACCGGTAATGTACACATTACTGAAAATTCATAAATCCACTCCATTTCGCAATATGTGGACTTTTTTTACAACCCATGGTGTTGAGGATGACCTCCTATACTCGGGATACAACCAGCTTCATCGATCAATTGGCGGAGATTAAGCACGATCTAACGGACGTCATACTAGTTACTTTAGATGTCTTAAGCTTATATACCAATATTCTGCGTCAAGATGGAATTGTGGCTATCAGGAATCAACGAGGGAGACACCCCACACCAATAGGACCACCTGTGGAATTTCTTCTGGTATTGATTGAATTGATCCTCCATAAGAATTTTTTCAAGTTTGAGAAGTCATATTACTTACAAATAATGGGAACGGCGATGAGGTCCAATATGGCCCCATCGTACGCCAATCTCTTTATGGATGCCTATGCGAAAACCCACCTCCTCAATGATGCCCCACACTCTGAATGTATGATACGCTATTAAAGATATATAGATTATATATTTATGCTTTGGGGAGGAGCTAAAAGATCTCTTGGAGTGTGTGGCACACCGTAATGGGATACCATCAACAATAAGATTTACAGCATGTCATAGCCTGACAGAAATTACATTCCTGGATACGGTAGTCTTCTTGGACAATGGCAAGCTTGGAACACAGGTTTTTCACAAACCAACAGACAGGAACACTCTTCTGGATGCCAAAAGCCATCATCCATCATCATTGAAGAAAGGTCTCCCCTATTCGCAAATGTTGAGAGCAAGACGGATCACCAGTAATCCAATGGAGGTTGAGATTGCACTTGAAGAGATGGCGGACTGATTCAGAGAAAGAGGGTATGACAATGAGGAAATTGAGCTTGCCCTCATTAAAGCAAAATTTCCAACCAGAGAAGAACTTCTCATACCAGCTACCAGACAAAAGAATCTTGGTCGCTTTAATGTAGTTTCTACATACAGCACGTTTTCGAAGATGATACAAAACAGCATCCGGAACAACTGGCACATTCTAGCCAATGACAGAAAAATTGGAAAACATTTTACAGCACCACCATTTTTTTGTTATAAGAGGGGACGAAGTTTTGTGGATTCACTTACCCTATCTGACGCTGTGGATAAATATGTCACAGCTGAACCTGGCTAACTTAAATACGTGGTGTGCATAAATGTAAAGGATGCGTTAACTGTCAGTATCTACTACTGGGGAAAACATTTGCTCATCCGCATAATGGTACCCTTATCAAAATTACTAACTTTCTGAATTGTGAATCTCACTTCATAGTGAACATCATCAGATGCCCACGTGGACTATATTACGTGGGGAAAACTTCTAGAATGTTGAAGGAAAGAATTGCCATGCATAGATCCTCTATCCGCAAGGCCCTTCTGGAGACTACTGACCAGGATGAATTGAGACATTTACCAGTGGCTAGACATTTTAAACAATAGAAACATAGCCTGGCAACCTTCCGGTGCATGCCGATTGCACAGGCACATGTCCCCAACAGAGGTGGAAACAGAAATAAAATGTTATTACAGATGGAAGCAAAAATTATATACAAATTAAATACAATGACCCCAAAGGGTTTTAATGAAGATCTTAATTTGGGTTGCTTTCTATAGATTACACAGAGGCATGTATTAGCTTTCTTGGATTATAATATGTTGCTCTCTTATAGTATGATGCTATGTGCATGACACAATAATTGTATCTTATTAACTCGACCTTATGTGTATATATATATATGTTTGTGTGTCTCTGAGTTTTTTCTATTTTGACTATTCACCAGACACTGCATGACTATACCTCATTTGTGAGTTAATTGTTTTTATATTCTATCCTTGTTTGATTTATGTTTCCTTCTGTTTCTTCACTCCTTATCCTCACATATGTTGGTTTAAGAGAAGACAGTAACATTTGGTAGATGTCATGACTTGGGGAATAAGTTCGTAAAAAAAAAATTGCGCATGCGCGTCCAGGTTGCCTTGGTGACCAGCATGCTCTAGCTGCGTAAATCAGGACAGCTGATTTGGGAACAAGCCCGTGGATTCAAATACGCATGTGCATCAGGATCACGTAGGTGCCTGGAACGCTGTAGCTGCGCGAGTCAGGTACAGCTGATAGATGAACTCGTGACGGAGCAGATCTAACTGATTACCTGATAGAATTGGGGAATAAGCCAGTTAAGTCGAATACGCAGGTGCGCCAGGATCATCTAGGTGACCGGGACGCTTTAGTCGCGCGAGTCAAGTACAGCTGATAATTCAGTCTACACAGATTGTATGTACCTCCCACAAGATGGCGGCGCCACACCGGAGTGGATTTAACTGATTTTCGCGGGCTTCTCTGTATCATGCAATCCGGTATAGGTGTTTGTGTACACATTGGTGAAGGTATATAAATCGTTGTTTGTCAGTTTGTCTTTGCACCCCCCCTTGAGAAAGGTCCCGCTTCGGGATCGAAGCATCGGATTGGGCGTCTATATGCTACATGCTGAATACCCCTTTTTTTGGATTCTTGGACTGAGCGCTGTCTTTATTTACCTCTCACAAGAACGGTAATATCTTTTACAGTATTCTTATAGGACAAGTACCATTACTCTGTACTGTTACTTGGAGTACCAGCTACAGACTTTGTTTCTATATATATATATATATATATATATATGCAAATGTAAATACAACTGTATGCTCATCTGCATGTCTTAGGCAGGTCTGCAACCCCGCCTTTCCCCATCATCACCCAGCACACAGCACTTCCACTGCAGCAAGGGATTCTGGGAAATGACATGCAAATGAGCACACAGTGCCACTTTTTGCTTCAAAAACCACTTTTTACATGGTTCCCTATAGGCTTAAGCTTGCTGCATGATCACAGCTTTGAGCACAGCCAGGGTTAAGGTGCATACCCAGAAAACCACCCACAGACAGCTGTTTCGACTTTAATGGGTCTCATCAGTGTGGGGTTGATTAACTGGGTATACAAAGAAGCTAAAGGATGGGCCAACCATAATACTGAGTTAAGTTATGGTGAGTAAAAAAGTGACAAAAACTCTCCACAGCAAAGCAAATATGCAAATGTAAATACAACTGTATGCTCATCTGCATGTCTTAGGCAGGTCTGCAACCCCGCCTTTCCCCATCATCACCCAGCACACAGCACTCCCACTGCAGCAAGGGATTCTGGGAAATGACATGCAAATGAGCACACAGTGCCACTTTTTGCTTCAAAAACCACTTTTTACATGGTTCCCTGTAGGCTTAAGCTTGCTGCATTATCACAGCTTTGAGCACAGCCAGGGTTAAGGTGCATACCCAGAAAACCACCCACAGACAGCTGTTTCGACCTTAATGGGTCTCATCAGTGTGGGGTTGATTAACTGGGTATTCAAAGAAGCTAAAGGATGGGCCAACCATAATACTGAGTTAAGTTTTGGTGAGTGAAAAAAGTGACAAAAACCCTCCACAGCAAAGCAAATATGCAAATGTAAATACAACTGTATGCTCATCTGCATGTCTTAGGCAGGTCTGCAACCCCTCTGTGGCTAACGAAATGCTTTTATTTGTGCGAGCTTTCGAGATACACTGATTTCTTCTTCCGCGATGTTACAATGAATGAAGCAAGCATATATATATATATATATATATATATATATATATATATACACACACAAAAAAGACGGACAGAATCCCACTAATAGCACTCAAAAATAACCATGAATTACCCAAAGATAAAATAAATATAAAGGCTCGGGATCAGAAAATCAAATGAATTTTAATTGAACCAAAAAAGTAACACTTACAATTTAAAAAACATACAGAAAAACGGACCATGGAGAGAATCACCTAAAGTAATGAAAGAAAAATGATACCAAAAACCAATGTTAATGCAGTGACCTATAGAACCACTACCAAAATTCAATAAGGGCCGGCAGATTAAGGTCAAAGGTACAAACCTATCCAGTGTTTCATAAATTAACCCCAGATGAACCACTGCAAATATGGCATGGGTGGGAGCTATATAATCATACCCTGAGAAAAGAAACCATGCTGCTACTATAGAAATACTACAGCTACTAATAGCTGGCAAGTATGATAACTGACCAGAGGAGATATGCTACTCAATAAGCTTGTAAGTATGCATGTAAAAAAATGCAGCTCTGCATTACACAAAGGTGAGGAGGAGAAACACTGAATAAAAAGTTCAGCATGCAAATGCATAATTATCCACAGCAAACTAACAAAGGTAAATACATTGGATTGAGACTAAGGAGATGTGCCTGTATAGTGCTAATAAAGCCATAATAATGCTCCAACCGGGAGCTAGCCATAAATATTTAAACTGCACATACAGGCAAATCACCTGTAAACCACATCACATAACCATGGACACTGTTCCTTTTTAGGCAGAGGCAGCAAACACAATAGCCATGGGAGGAGGAGGAGGAGGAGGGGAGGCAAGGCGACGGCGAAACCGAGAGTAGTACGGCTACAGAGGAAAGAGCAAATAAAGGGAATACTTTAGAGGACGAACTGACTGTAATGAATCTGTCGGATATTATTTTTACATAATAAATTCGGAGTCCTCAAGCAAGGTCTGTCATTTTCACCAACCCACCAGATGGACAAATTTGAATGGGTGAAAGACCTCAATCTCTTTTGTCGAAAACATTTGCTTAATAAGTTTTTTTCTAAATCCACAGATCCGATGATACAATCGAGTGGAATCTATAGTTGGAGCAACACGGAACAGCAATTTATACGGGATATGGTGTCCGAGTTTACAGATAATTCAGATACAATCCCAAAATGACGCTCTCACTTTATCACAAATTAAGCCAAAATTTAAGTAGTAGCACTGGGTAACGTTGTTATTTGCTTTAGTGAAAAGGTGTTATGATTAATCTAATGGTAATTTAGGTTAAGGTTGAGTAAAGGACCTCAGTGGGCCACCGTGTTACTGTTGAGTTACAGTATACTGCAGTGTCCAGGCAAAGTCAAAACAATTCCTATTCTCATTGACTCATAATCATCACTCAATACCATGAACAAAACAGAAAGCCCACACATGCCATCAGCACCGCCACATCGAAGAGATGTCAGATGTGTGGTAAAGCCAATTCCGTCATCATGTCCAGATCAAGCTGGATCACACACATGCTCACTGGCATGGTGCCTACTACTAAAATCACCACTGCAATTAGGAAGCAGGCTGGGGATTTTTTTTGTTGATAGAGGATCAAGACAGTAGAGCCAGTGTGAATATGAACAACGTTACTATTTGTACTCTTTGCAAAAGAAAGGTCAACTCAGCGTGTGAAAACAAACAGCGATCTAAGTACTTTCTTCATGGAGCAACAGGCAGAGGCAGAGACACCTTAGACACCCACTAACACCATCCCTTCAAATACTGCTCTGTCTGCTACACCTCCTGTTGCTCCAAGGCAGGTTGGGAAGGGAGATAAAAGTACAAGAAAAAGAGGCAATATTCTGCATTATGTTTTTCTTTTATTACAAAATTGTAGCGGGGGTCTCTGGAGCTAAAGTGTTCTTTCAGGGCCGCCAACAGAAATCATGGGGCCCAGGACAAATGAAAGGAGCAGGGATCCACCCCCGCCCCAACCCATAGCGCACCTAGCATGAAAAAAAAAGAACAGTATCTAAAAGCAACATAGACATTATAAATAAATAGAGAAACTTCACCTTAAATGTAAGCAAAAATAATGTCTATTTATTGCAAAAGATTAAAAAAAATAGTTTAGCTTCTTTTTCATATCGTACAACAAAAATGTTTGTTATTTGTGTTTATGTATGATGTGCTTGGAGTTTTTTATTACAGTACCATCACCCGACCCTACAACCAAGCAGTCTAATCGCAGTTCTTTGTCACACTACATTATATTTGCACAATTCCTGAGCCCTCTTCCACATGCTTCCCAGTGTTAGAGAAGAGTTTAAATGAATGGGCCTAAATTCTTCTTCAACATGGGTCAGTGGCTTCACAGCATATTGGTATTAAAATATGATGGAAAGAGAGATATCAACGCTTGTTTTTCTGAGCACCAGGGTAGGTACCTTGCTTCAGTTCTGCCCCATTCGGGTCAGCTGGTGCTTTGCGGAATGTACAGAGGAGGAGATATGTAACATGATGCAGAAGTCAGAATGGGATTTGGCAACTTTTGCGTCAGTAATGGGCCATTTTTTTCTGTCTTCAAATGGCATCAAAAACTCTGCCAGAAGGTCCAACCCCACACATCAATAAGAATAAATAACATTTGGCAAACACTTCACTACAACAAGATAACAGCTTAACTTAACGACTCTATGAATAGATTTAGGAACATCTGGGGATGCGCATGAAGCTGGGGCGTGGGGGAGCTGGGTTGGCGGGCGCGGGCTCGCCACAGTGCTCTCCCTCCATCACACATTGGGAGCAGGGCAGCCCGCCGGACGCCACTCATCTCATCCCTGCAGGACGGACACCCTGCGCATGCGCGCCGAGACCTCTGCGCATGCGTACGGGCAGTGCTTGACAAATCACCCAAAATTCTACTCGCCAAACCAAAAAATCTACTCGCCACCTAGCCCCGCCCCCAGCCCCACCTTTAAAAAAAGAAATTTAATTAATTCCTAGAAAGAAGTAATAACATTAGTTTTTGACATAACAGTTTATTTATTTTATTACATGTATAGTTTACTACAATTAGTCCTTGTTACATAGTTACACGTGTGTGTGTGTGTATAAATGTCGGATGACCTCACTAATCTAGAAAAAAAAAAGCGCCAGATGTGAATGACTAGTTTCCTGAACCCCTTAACCAGTGTCAGGATGCCCCCACTTCACAATTTTCAAAAGCAGCAATCCCGCCTGGGATCTTACCTGATCCGCAGTCCCTCAATGTCCAGGTACCCTCATTCCCGCAATGTTATATATTGGAGGGGAGGTGTTCCCTACCTGTCTTCTGTTAGGGGGGATTCCGATGTCTCCCGTGTGAAGCTTGAGAGTCAGATCTGGAAGAAAGCAGTATAGGTTATTTCCGTGTAGGTACAGGGCAGATTAGATATATAGGGTAAATACGATATCCAGATCCAGAGTGTGAGACAGAAAGAGAGTGTGTGTGTGAGACAGAGAGTGTGTGTGTCTGTGTGTGGGAGACAGAGAGAGTGTCTGTGTGTGTGAGACAGTGTGTCTGTGTGTGACAGAGAGACAGAGAGACAGAGAGAGAGAGAGAGACAGAGAGACAGGGTGAGAAAGGGTGAGACAGAGTGACAGAGTGAGACAGGGTTAGACACGGTGGGTGGATAGGTGATTGACTGGAGACAAGGGAGGGGGGCATGGGAGACCAGGGGAGGCCGTTGGGGGCCAGGGGAGACTGGGGGCGGGGGATACATGGGAGGGGGGGGAAGGGGAGACCAAGGGGGGGGTGTGGGGCCAGGGAAGATCAGGGGGGACCAGGGGTTGGCCAGGGAAGACATGGGGGGAGGGGAGACCAGGGGGAGGGCCAGGGGAGACATGGGGGGGCAGAGGAGACATGAGACATGGGGGGGCAAGGGAAGCCATGGGGGGCCAGTGGAGACCAGGGGGGGCCAGAGGAGACCAAGGGGGGACCAGAGGAGACCAGGGGGGGACCAGAGGAGGCCGTGGAGGCCAAAGGAGATCAGGGAAGGATGTGTGGGGGCTAGAGGAGACCAGGGGGCGACAAGAGGGTACCAGGGGAGGCCATGGGGGGGCAGAGGAGACCAGGGGAGGCCATGGTGGGGCCAGAAGAGACCAGGGGAGGCCATGGGGGGGGGCCATTGGAGACAGTGGTGGGGCCATGGAGACCAGGGGTAAGGCATGGAGGGCATGGTACATTGCTTACCTGCTCTGTGCTGGATAGAAAAGAAATGACGCACTCAGAGCCTGGCTGCGAGCCAAAAAGAAAAAATCCTGGCAATGCACTAGACCAATCAGGTTGCGGAGGGCGGGGGGGTTCCGGGAGAGCAGGGGAAATGTAGGGATCCCCAGCGTGGCCAGGGGCGACAGGAAGGCCGGATTTGCCAACACTGAGCACACAGGGATCTTTTTTTTTGACACAGCTTTTTTTTTTTTAAACGGGCACGGCCACGCCCTGACTCACGGGGCTTGGGACGCAAACCCCGGCAGACCCACCCTGTTGACGGGCCTGTGTTCTTTTCAGCTCCGGTGACCCCCTACTTCCAGAGATAATTACCTCTGTAAGGGTGCCTTTTATCTCTGCTGCCAGGAAACTGTGTGCCTAACAAAAAGGGCGGCATTTGAATGTCCCGTGTCACGCATGCCAATAGGAACCCGTGATGTCATCTGTTGCGGCTTCCTAGTGGCCAGTGTTACCGGGACATTTAATCTGCACAGTCATACAGGCAGCCCCTACACAGGTAAGTATCCCTGGAAGCAGGGGGCCCCCGCAGCTGAAATGAATACAGTTCCACTCCAGAGACTCCCTGCATCATTTCCATGTAGTACCCTTTCTAAATTAGACCCCTGTTCTGCATGTAAGCTATGGCAGCTGCTGGCAGTGCCAGAGTTAACAGCTAGCTCAAGGTGAGTTAGTCTCCTGTTTATGTTATAATGTTGCATTTTCAGGCACATGCCTTGTCTGGTGAGGCCTTGGAAAGTGCTAGAAGGTCATGGGTCTGGTGGGGTGACACACTTGTGTAACCCTCCGTTCCCTATGCCTATGGGAAACCGCTGGCGATTACACTCACAGGAGACCTAAGCCTCCGCTTCTGGGAGTCTGGGGTGAGCTCTCTCTCTCTGTGCATCGCCTCCTCCCATGAGGATCCCAGGGTAAGCGGAATTAACTCCTCATAGGAAACAATACGACCATAATAATACAACCAATGTATATATAACACACTTTACTAACAGTAATAACACAATAATACAATTACACACACTTCATAACAATAATAAAGATTTCACACAATGATGGTTTCCCCAACGTACTGAGGGTGCCCTGGGCACATGAAACCCTGATGTCCGCAGAACAATTGTGTAAAGGTAGCGCTACCCTCATTGAGGTGTGGTGGTGCACGGTGGCTACCTTCCTGGCTACGACCAGGGAATTTGGGGAATCCTCTGTTAGCAGAGCAGCATCCGTGGTCCCATGATGCAGGGTCTGCAAAATTTTCCTCACTTCTTACAGTTGGTGGTCACGTGCGGTCTTGTCCGAAGGCTGCAGCGTGGGCATTTGTCCGATGGCACAGTGACACGGGTTGTGGGTCTATAAGGGGGAAGGGTCCCTATCTAGGGCTATCCCTACAATACTGTGCTCAAACAGTGATCAGGGCCTAACTGGGACCTTGGGGAAAAGGTCTGGTCTAGTCCAGGGGCTTAATAGCTCCCTGGACGCATCCGTCGTCTTTGCTGCCTCTCTGCCCACTCCCTCACCACTAACTGTCACCTCAGAATCCCGCTGACAGTTCTCTCTTTAAAAACGGGCGCTTGCGCAACATGCCACACAGCCTTCTGGGACTTGTGGTCTCTGCAGTGTTTTTAGCAATGCCTAAGATGGACGAATCTCCGGCCAGAACAGCGTATGCGCGTTGAAACAAAATGGCTGCTGCCAATCCTGCTCGATCGCGCGGGCAGTGGAGCCATTCCCAATGCCTGAGGTAGGAAGGGGGGCAGTAGGGGACCTCCGCTACACTTGCTACAGCTAGATCTGCCCAGTTACAGGTGGCAGAGTGTTCACACCCCCTGGGTATATAAGGTGGGGTCCCTTCTTATTCTAGAGAGTTCCAGACTCCAGGGGATGCAGCCAAAGCAGTCATTATATACTTCAGGCAGGAAGACAAAGGGAAAGCCTTCCTCCTTGTTGGAACAGACAGGGATGAGTTTCCTGAGTGTAGGGCCTTTGAACTAAGTGACCAAAATAGGCTACTTTTGTGTGGGAGGTGGTGAATCCAGGCTCGACGTTCAAGGAAAGGCATGAGGTCCTAGTTCTACATTGCCTACAGGGAACTCTTGTCTGGAGGAGGAAAGGTTTCTATTTTAGGGAGGATGCTATATTGACTGAAAACCTGTCCTGTTGCTGATATACGCTGTATGCTGACCTACCAATAAAGAACCACAGCATTTAAACGTTCCTGGTGCCCTTTTCCTAATTTTCCACTACAGCCTGGGCCTGACCCTACGAGTAGAAGACCCTGAGATACAAGGTAAAACCACTGAGCAGGTCTAAACCCTGTCATAGTGAACCAAAGACACTGTTATTCATGTACACCATATCTCTGGCAGCCGGGTGGGATAGGGGTGTTACATCCGTAATAAAATAAATAAATAAATAAAGTCCAGAAACATAAATGAAAAAGTATAATCGGAAAGCAGGCAGGACTAGCTGTTTCCCACCTCTCATCATTCGCAGCTTTTTGATTTATCCCCATTTGTGGTTGCAGTTGTCCTTAAGAGGAGCACTTACATACAGCATTATAATGTATACATTTTATTCATCCTTTTTCATCAGTTTGCTTCTCCTTTTTGGGGCTGTTTAAACCTCCAGTTCTGATAAAGAATTAGTATTGTCTGTTTAAGAAACTGGCATCAAACGTAACAATCAAAAATCTGAATGACATTTGACGCAGATGCCAGCGGAGACATTGTGCTAGATAAAGCTGCATCCCCTGTGCCGCTGACCGCGCTCATGCTTGAGAGTTGTGACGTTACCAACTCTCCAAGCATGCGCGTTCGGCTGTGCGGCAATTATTTTTGTAAGTGCGAGTGTGGGGGGGGGGGGGGGGTAAGGGCGGTGCATGGCCGGGGGCGTAGCCTAGCAGTGACTGGCGCTGATTGGCTGAGGAGGTTATGTGACCCTTCAGCGTGCCTGAAACACAATATTATCTGTCTCGGCAAGCACGTAGCGCCCGTGAGCGTATGGGCACAGGTGGGCGTGCGCCGCATGAGGGTGGACGGACAGATAAAAATGCATTGTGCTGACCGCGCTATGTGCCAAGCGTGGTCAGTGGTACAGTGGACTCAGCCTAAGTGGCGCTAAACTCCAGTCCAGTAAACTCCAGTCCTCATGCCCCCCAACAGGTCAGGTTTTCAGGATATACCTGAGCCACCTGTGCTGAAGCTGGGATATCCTGAAAACCTGACCTGTTTGTGGGGAGGGGGGCTTCAGGACTGACGGGGAGCACCCCTGCGCTACAGGGTGCTGGTAACCTTAAAAAAGAGGAGCGTTTGTTGGAGGTACATATTGAAGTCAGTTTCTCTGTCTTGGTGACGGACATAGGGACACATGTAGAAACAGTTGGCATGTTTAAACCACCGGTGTGAAGGTGTATCCCTGCATTTAAACACAACCTATGCTGAGAAGTGAAATCCCATGAAACCCCAGCATACAGTACTTACTGTATGCAGCTCTGCAGCTGCCACATAACTCTGAGTGCTGGGTGAGAGGAAGATACAGGCCCTGCAGCCTTTCATCCCCTTCTTAGCTACAATGTTCACTTTTACTGAAAGGTTTTCATAATGACTTATAATATAGGAACATTGCGCTAGTTGCTACAGCGATAAAAGCATTGTTTCTATAATATTCCCAATGCTTAGGGAGCAGATAAAGCTTTTAAAAATAATTTGCAACAAATGAAAAAAAAAAAAAACGTTTCGAATTGCCAGATGTGAATGCATTAACCTCATAGAATCTAAAAATCATTCACTGCCACATCTTTAGGTATGAGGTAAACCAATTAAAGCAGCAGTCTGGGGGATTTAAAAATAATAGATTTAAAGAGGCAGTTGAAGCGGCTAAAAAAAAAATGAAAAAATAAATCTCTCTTTTTATATATATATATATATATATAGCAAATGGAAATATAACTGTATGCTCATTTGCATGTCTTGGGCAGGTCTGCAACCCCGCCTTTCACCATTATCACCCAGCACACAGTATATATATTGTTGTGGCTAAGCTTATTCTAAAGCTTACCCGCAATTGTTCGGGGCTGTTTTTTCAGCAGCCGAACTTGGCCGCTCGCCAGCCGTACCTCCGTTCAGCGCTAATGGCGCTGAACAATGGAAGCGCCTGCGGCCCCGAAAAAAAAAAAAAAAAAAGCCTTTCCCCATTATCACCCAGCATACAGCACTTCCAATGCAGCAAGGGATTCTGGGAAATTACATGCAAATGAGCACACAGTGTCACTTTTTGCCTCAATAAACATTTTTAACATGGTTCCCTATAGGATAAAGCTTGCTGCATGGTCACAGCTTTGAGCACAGCCAGGGTTAAGGTGCATACCCAGAAAACCACACACAGACAGCTGTTTCGACCTTGATGGGTCTCATCAGTGTGGGGTTGATTTTACTGGGAATGCAAGAGAGGCTATGGGATAGGCTAAACCATAATACTGAGTTAAGTTATGGTGAGTAAAAAAAGTGACAAAAACCCTCCACAGGAAAGCAAATATGTAAATATAGCTATATGCTCATCTGCATGTCTTAGGCAGGTCTGCAACCCCGCCTTTCCCCATTATCACCCAGCATACAGCACTTCCACTGCAGCAAGGGATTCTGGGAAATGACATGCAAATGAGCACACAGTGTCACTTTTTGCCTCAATAACCATTTTTAACATGGTTCCCTATAGGCTTAGCAGCAGATTGCAGTGGGGGTGTCCCCCCCTTCTCGGCATGTCACGTGGTCCGGCGCGGGCCAGCAGATTGTCGTGGGGGTGTCCCCCCTTCTCGGCCTGTCACGTGGTCTTGTGTGTGTATGCATTAGTGTGTGTGTGTGTGTATGTGTGTGTGTGTGTGTGTGTGTGTATGTGTGTGTGTGTGTGTGTGTGTGTGTGTATGGGTGTGGGCATGTGTGTGTGGGTGTGTGCATGTGTGCGTGTGTGCGTGTGTGCGTGTGTGCGTGTGTGCGTGTGTGCGTGTGTGTGTGTGTGTGTGCATGGGTGGTGTGTGTGTGTGTGTGTGTGTGTGTGTGTGTGTATGCATGGGTGTATGTGTGTGTGTGCATGGGTGTGTGTGTGTGGGTGTGGGCATGGGTGGTGTGTGTGTGTGTGTGTGTGTGTGTGTATGCATGGGTGTATGGGTGTGTGTGCATGGGTGTGTGTGTGTGTGTGTGTGCGCATGGGTGCATGGGTGTGTGGGTGTGGGTGTGTGTGTGTGTGTGTGTGTGTGTGTGTGTGTGTGTGTGTGTGTGTGTGTGTGTGTGTGTGTGTGCATGGGTGTTGTTTGTGCATGCATGTGTGTGTGTGTGTGTGTATATGGGTGTGGGCAATGGTGTGAGTCTGTGTGTCTGTGTGCATGGGTGTGTGCATGGGCGTGGGCATGGGTGTGTGTGTGTGTGTGTGTGTGTGTGTGTGTGTGTGTGTGTGTGTGTGTGTGTGTGTGTGTGTGTGTGTGTGTGTGTGTGTGTGTGTGTGTGTGTGTGTGTGTGTGTGTGTATGGGTGTGTGTGTATGCATGGGTGTGTGTGGATGCATGTGTGTGTGTGTGTGTGTGTGTGTGTGTGTGTGTATGGGTGTGTGTGTATGCATGGGTGTGTGTGGATGCATGTGTGTGTGTGTGTGTGTGCATGGACAGAGTGCCTCCCCCCACCCTGCCGCCTCCCCCTCACCCTGCCGCCTCCCCAAAGATTACACTAAGCCCAGCTATATTCATGATGGCGCAGCCGCCGCATGAGGTGTGGGGGGGGGGGGGGGGGGATATGCCGGTCTGCACAACCGACCACTAGCTTCATGCCGTGCGGGACATGCCGGCGAGGGGAGCAGGGCAGTGGCGGCCATGGCGGGGCTGACTGTCCCATGGGGAGCCTGCTGGGGACGTGCCTCCCACCCACCCTGCCACCTCCACAAAGCTTCCACTACGCCCGAGTGAGGTATGGTGGGGGATGTGGTGGGGGGGGGGGGGGGGGGGGGAATGCCGGCCTGCCCAGCCTTTCTCAGTTAGGATTTTAGCCCATCCAAAAAATAAAAACGCAGGTTATAATTAAAACTATAAAGAGGGTCTTGGGGGGGGGGGCCGCCGGATGGGAGGTGCCAAAGGGGTGGTGCTCCCGGCCGCATACACTGCTAAATAAAACATTGTTTTGGTTGATTGTAACAATTTCTTATGCTGTCTACAGTTATTCCTAATGTATTTGTCCCATTCTACACCCAGTCAGTCATTCAGTAACCCAGTCAGTCAGTAACCCAGTCAGTCAGTAACCTAGTCAGTCAGTAACCTAGTCAGTCAGTAACCCAGTCAGTAACCCAGTCAGTAACCCAGTTAGTAACCCAGTCACTCAGTCAGTCACTCAGTCAGTCACTTAGTCAGTCACCCAGTCAGTCACTCAGTCAGTCACTCAGTCAGTCACTCAGTCAGTCACTCAGTCAGTCACTCAGTCAGTCACTCAGTCAGTCACTCAGTCAGTCACTCACCCAGTCAGTCACTCACCCAGTCAGTCAGTTACCCAGTCAGTCAGTCAGTAACCCAGTCAGTCACTCACCCTGTCACTCAGTCAGCCGCTCACCCAGTCAGTCAGTAACCCTGTCACTCAGTCAGTCACTCACCCAGTCAGTCAGTAACCCAGTCAGTCACTCACCCTGTCACTCAGTCAGTCACTCACCCACTCACCCATTCAGTCACTCACCCATTCAGTCAGTCACTCACCCAGTCAGTCAGTTACCCAGTCACTCACCCAGTCAGTCACTCACCCTGTCACTCAGTCAGTCACACATTCAGTCACTCAGCCAGTTACCCAGTCACACACACCCAGTCACTCACCCAGTCAGCCAGTCACACACACCCAGTCACTCAGTCAGTCAGTAACCCAGTCAGTCACTCACCCAGTCAGTCAGTCACTCAGTCAGTCACTCACCCACTCACCCATTCAGTCACTCACCCATTCAGTCAGTCACTCACCCAGTCAGTCAGTTACCCAGTCAGTCACTCACCCTGTCACTCAGTCAGTCACCCATTCAGTCACTCAGTCAGTCACCCATTCAGTCACTCACCCTGTCACTCAGTCACTCAGTCACTCAGTCAGTCAGTCACCCAGTCAAACACGTAGTCAGTGGTCTACACATAAGAATGTATTGAGGTTTTAAAATAATTTCTAACTTTCTTTGTTCCAGATCTGATTAGAAAGCTTCTACCAGGATACTCGGAATCCGCCCTAACTCAGAAGACAGGTAGGGAACGGCTGCACTCGTGTGTATTTGCTGATAGTCACTTATATTCGCTAGGGGCGTGGCTAGGGGCGTGGCTATGGGCGAGTAGATTTTTTGGGTGAGCGAGTAGATTTTTGGGTGATTTGTCGAACATTGTATATATATATATATATGTAGCCTTTGATTACCTTTATTGAAAACTAATCACCTAAGCTACCGATCGATTGGTTCTCCCGTGATTCATCAGCAAAATCTTGTTTCCAAGGGTTCACTAAATGGCTGCCTTTCAATTTCAAATCAATCCTTCAGTTAGTGTTACTCAGCCGCTACAATGTATTCTTAAATTACTAAGGTAACATCTATTGTTACAGTTTCCAGCTCAAACTGCTGGGAATATTGGCAACAAATAATCACAAACAGAAAAGTGTTACAAAGATCTTGCACTGCTGGAGAGGTGACTAAACCTGCTATAGAAATCATAGGATGCTCAGTACTGTATATTAAAACTCATTAAAAATGTCAAAAAGTCATCAAGCCTGTCTTAGCTTCTAATATAAGAAACAGAATCACAGTCACAGGGACAGTCAAACAGCAAGACAGTCAAACAGCAGGTATGAGATCCACATATAAGAGTGTTCATTGACAACAATACGTGTCAATGGGTCCGTGCAGACAGTCTTGATCGGGTGATGCCTCTCCCGACTTGGCTGTCACAACACCCACACACACAATCACAACCAACACTCAATCACAACCAACACACAGACACAATACACACTGCAGTCTCTCTTTATATATATATATATATATATATATATATATATATATATATATATATATATATATATATATAAAACAAATGCATTGTCGCTGCCGCGTCCGCTTATAGTAAGCGTGACGTGGCGACGCGATTTTTTGAAGCTGGCAATATTTGATTTTTCAGGGGCTGTTGCCTCATGTGACAGCCCCTGAACCAATCAATGGCCTGGTCACCCGCGCCGCAAAGCGAAATACAACTTTTGCTAACGTCGCCGTCGCACTATATGTGCGGCCTTAGACATATTTGCATTTACATTGTATACCGTTTAATAAAGGTTTTTTTTCCATGTGATTTTCATTACATCAGGCAGGGGGGGGCCCGAGAAATTTCATGGATAAAAAGGGTGGCTCGGCATAAAAAGTTTTCTCTATACCATCAATACATGTAGCACTTGGAAAGCTATTATTCATTTACAATGTTGCAAGTGATTCAAGCATGCAGGAAATATCCCATCTGAGTGTGCTTGTTTGGCGTCTCTGCGTCTCCGCCTCCTTGACCCCACAAATCAGTCACCTCTGACCGTCAGTCATGCTACTCACAGCTGATGCTGATGTCTGTGCCTCTCTGCTGGAGAAACTTTGTCCTTCACCTCTGGCTGTACAGCCCATCCAAGTTCCACTTTGGCTCCAAGGTTATGGTAGGGCATTCACGCTGGTGAGACAGATCCTGTCCAGTCTCCTGTGCCACTCAGTCTCAGTGTTTCCACGCCTCAGTCTCTCCACTAAGTCGTCTGTCGCCTCCAACCGTGGATCACGTTCCTGCACCGCTCTGACTCCCAGCTGTCTATAACGTGTTACGATGCGCGGAACACGCTCCCTGTGGCGTGTTCCTTCCTTACCTGTTTAATTTCTGATCGCCGCCCTCTAGCTGCGAGTCAAGATCCTGTGTCTTTATGTATTCTGAAGCTTCCTACGCCATCTTGCTTTCTGGCAATTCCTGCCCTCTTCCTCCTGACAGGAAGTAAGACTCTCTCTGACTTTCTCATTGCTATTAGTCATTTTCTGCCTGCCCTGGTTCCTGCTAGTACTACCATCGCATGCTGCTCCTGCCTGGACCTCCTTGGGACTTTTACTCATCTCCTTTGGATTCCGGAAGACTGGGACAGTCACTCATTTACTACTGAGGTTAGTTTACCGTCGGGTAGTGTAGGACCTGCTGATTAGGGTTTACCTTGACGTGGTAGCAGGCTCACAATACCTTGGCCAAAGTATTCAACTAAAGAACCGTTACTATGAACGTAGTATTTGTTGCACTCTTCTGTTACTGGCATTATGCCTTTAAGGAGGCTGGACGTCCTCCAAGAAGCTTTTCCCTTGTGGATGTGACCTTGTGCTCTGGACTCTTTCCTCCTCGGCTCCTTCCATGTTCCTGTTCCATGTTCCTAGTTCCATGTTCCTGTGTATCCTGAGGCCTGCTGCTACTCTTCACACAGAGGCCTGTGTACCATGTTTCCTGAGACCTGCTGCTACTCTCCATGCAGAGGTCAGTACTGCTACTGTCCACGCTAAGGCCTGTATTCCTGAGTTCCTAATGTCTGCTGCTACTATCCACGCAGAGGCCTGTTCTAGACTCCTGTGCTGAAGTGTTGGTTTTCCCCCGCGTTGGTGCCTGAGAACGCGTGCATTCCTGCTCTGTTGCCAGAGCATGCGCACGCATGCAGCTGGGCTAGTTGTGTCCCTGAGCTTGGCTCCGCACCTCCGGACACGTCGCGCATTCTCCTGCACACGGCGCGCTCACGTGACTACGTGCGCCGATCCCCAGCTGCACGGCAACTCACTCCCATTCGTCTCTCCTTTGGATTCCCCACCTCGCTATCGGGTCCCATCCCTTTCCCTCGCTTGTGTGTAGGAGCACAAGCGTAACATAATGTCACCTAACTGCGGGAAATTCTTGATCAGAGTGTAGGCATAGTGTATGAAGAGCGAGATCGGCAAATAATGACTCGGGCATTCAGGCTTCTTTTCAAAGATGTATTGTAGAATGTTAACTGTTTCGGTATACATTAATACATAGGTAGGCTCTCAAAACCCTATGCGTTTCGTCCTAGTGGACTTCATCAGTGGTATTGTGATTCACGGTTGGAGGCGACGGACGACTCAGCGGAGAGGCTGAGGCACTGAAACGCCTTGATCGATTCTGATGTCATTTTGAGGATAGCTTTCTGCCATCCCAACTTAGATCTGCCAAAAGTTTCAACCAAATCGGTGCAGCCCTTATCTTGGAATAATTTTTTTGTTTTTAAGTGCTAAATAAAAAATTAAACAGTACATCTCATCGACCTGATTCTTTAAACGTATTATTTTGCAACCTACACTACATTTTCAGACAATTTGCATGAACCATTTCAGAGAAATTAAATATTTAAAATGAAAATAAATTGGTAACCACGACAACTAGAAAAACATTATATTTTATATTGCATTGTGGGGTGACCGAGTAAACTTTGCTTTGATTATGTGTGCATGGTCAATGTTCTGTTTTCATCCAAAACATCACAAAGCAGGTTATAAACCCAATCATTAGCTTTTAGCAAGAAACAAAATTATATGATCAATATTTTCAGAATTTGGAAAAATCGTAGTACGTTCTCTACAGATCAAATCTACAGGTTGTTGTTGTTGTACAGCGTTGTTTGCTTACGCGGTTACCAATTTATTTTAATTTCAAATATTTTATTTCTCTGTAACGGTTCCAGCAAATTGTCTGAACATGTAGCACAAGTTGCAAAATAATACATTTAAGGATTTGTATCAATGTCAATAATCACTTTAAAAAAAAAAGAAAAAACTACAAATGAATTCCAAGATGGGGGCTGCAGTGATCTGGTTAAAACTGTAGGTTCCCCCTTCGATGGTTCCAAAAAATTATTTATATTTCACCAGATAACTGGTAGGACACCTTCACCATAATTCACAAGGAGAGGCAGGAGCAGCAGCTCCGCTCTGGCACAGGCTCTGCCTCTCCTTGGGCATTACATGTCCCCCCTGCTTCAGCAGTTTAGTGTTAGGACCTGCATATTTGGTTATGCCTTGACGTTGGCTTGCAGGCTTATAATGTTTTGGCCAAAGGGTTTAACTAAATAACCTTTATTCATGAGAATATTATTATTGAAGTATTTAGCCATATACTAATTACTAAATATTTTGTCAAATTGCATTGGTAGCATTGGGCTTTTCTGTCTTTTGTTGGATAAAATGTAACGTTTAATACAGTAGCGGCAGCTTTTATTTGAAGTAATGCCGGCGGCATGCCGGGATCTACTCCGGCTGCCGCCAGTCAAGACCGCGTGCCGCCGCGTTTCCTACACGCACCCCCCCTCCACTTCGCGCGCATTTTACCCCCCCTTCCCGACCCCGAACCCGGCTCCTGCTCTGCCCCTCTGCTTCCCCGCACCCCCGCTTACCTCACTTTAAACTCCAGGGGTGTCGGGGAAGCCCGGGGAAGCCGGGCGCGCACGTGACTGTGACGTCACAGTGCGCCGCAACGCGCCGCGTCTCCACGCTTCCCGCACGCATCCTGCCGTGCGGGAAGTGTTCAAATAAAAGCTGCCGCTACTGTACATCAAGGAAAATAACGTGTCTGACAAGAATCACAGAGAATCAATACAGTGTAAGACACTGAGATGTGGATCTGGCTACTTATAAAAGAAAACCCCCCATACTGTATGTATAGAGAGACACCAGAACTGAGTGCTACATGGTTAAAACCCAACATTTTCAATGTAATCCTAAATAGGATTATCCAGAGTGGAGGTATAAGGTAGTCCGAGCCAGTATTACAAATCCTAAAAATGTGGTAGTAGGGGTGGAGTCTGAGTGCTTCCACAGAATCAATGTATTAATGTATCTGTATATAAGCATCCAGTGGTGTTACTGTTATAAGTCAAGAAACAAACCATTGGAAACCAAACTGGGGCAGTGTTGCCAATATGGAGGGAAGCTACAGTATTGCTTAACTGCCTGCAACACCTCCTCTCCAGAAGTAAGGATACATGGAAGGTTTAAACAGTAGGTCATTAGCACAGGTAGAAGTGCTATTAGCTTGAAATTATATTAGTAATAGTTTGTTCTCCTCGTAATGCATTTAATTTTGTTTTGTGAATATAATTTTTTAGTGGCATAGAATTCAGTTCACGAAGTCAAAGTTAATAATTGTATACTTTAAATAAATGGGGGGGAGGGGGTTTAACAGCTATACTGTAAGTCAATATGACAGATAGGCCTATGCAGGGTCTCAGTTGGTAGCGAGGCGCTTGATGCCATCCTCTATAAGACAATGTTTTGGTGGATGGCTCTCTCTTTCTGCTGCACTGTCGGTTCCTCTTGTATACTTTCTTGTATGTCGTCTTTTTGCTGGGAGCCGTTTGCAAAAAAATGTATATTGTATGTCACGGTTCTGTAAGTTAGTGGTAGCTGCACTGTTTCTGCCACTAAGTGGCACCCTTTTGCGCAGTTTGTGCACGCTTGAGATTTTTCTAAATGTGAATTTAATAGGCGATCGACGTTTCAGTTCCCATTGGGACCTCTATCAAGAAGTGTCTGGACTTCTAGTGTATTTTTTGTCCTGTACCACTCGTTCCTTCCATGTCACCTTGGTTTCTACTTTTTAGGAGTGTGTTACTACACTGACTACATACACACATATATATATATTTATTTTTTATTTATATATATATATTTATTTATACACACACACACACACACACACACACACACACACACACACACACACACACACACACACACACACACACTAACAATTGGGGTGGTCCACAGCACTCCAGAGTATTAATAAAAAAGAAATTTTATTAAATCCCTCAAAATACAAAAAATACAATAACCTTGCAACGTTTCATACCACAATAGCACCTTAGCAAAGCACAGGCACCAGGGATAAAATTGTAGACACTGGCATATCTGGTGTGAGTGTTTATTGTGCTTTTGTATGTGTGTGGAGCTCTCTCATTGTATAGTGTATGGCCGGCATGTGTGTATGGTGCACGTGTCTGGTGTGTGTGCGTCTGTCTATGGTGGGTGTTGGGTACGTGTCGCATGTATCTGTGTATGATGTGTGGGCCGCTTGTTTCTTGGGCTCGTTAGTTGATCTTGTCCCTGGGCAAAATGTTTCCAGTCAGCACCTGCCTAGAACCTTATTTATAGGCTCGTATAATACCACACAATAGTGTGAGAATGAATGGCCAGACATTGCTGGGGTTTTTTCCATGATGATTATTTATTTAACCATTGTAGGAGAGGGGTACAAAATAAAGAGAAAGGGTGGGGGATACTGAACAAAAATTAGGCTTGGTGGGTTGGTTTAGTGGGGGGAGTTCAGGCTTCAGGTACAGCATAAATAGTCGATCACGTGAAAATCTTTCGCTCAGGTTATAAAAACATGCTTCATGTCAGAGCATACGGGTGAGGTAGAAAGTCTCCTATCCACTCTATACCTGGCCCCCTCGGGCTGCAGCAGAATTAATGTACAGTATTGTCAAAGCAGGGTCCTGAGGAAGCAATCTTGTGAAATGACTCGAACATGTTAGAGATCAAGAGAGACGGAATCTCAGCCATCGCGAGACCGGAGGCTGACGCTGTTTGAGTGATCTCTGTGATGCGCAGCATTCTAGTTTAATAAAGCTGATTTTAACTATTTACGTTTGCGGTTGAGTTCCTGCTGCAGTGACCGCCTACACACTACAAAAATCTTTATTGCTATTCCTGGCGGAGCACGCAGGCCACTACACGGAGCTGGGAGCTGGTTTCTACTTCCCTTCCTGATGACTGCACTTGGATCCGCCCCTTGTACTCGTTCCAGGGCCACCCAGGATCGCTGATTTGGCAGTGCAGGTTCCATTCATCCACAGCATAGCTGTCGGCCCTCGGTGATGACGTCACGAATCAGCGCGACGACCGAGGAGACGGGACCGGCCAGGCACAGGCAGTGAACAGACCGGGTCGGTTCAGGGCAGCAGGTGACAGTCTCGTGAGTACACGGGAGGGGTAGCTTATGGTTGCCTCTTCCCCTGTCTCTATACCTTTCCCTGTGCAGCAGCCCCCCACCCAGGTGTTATCTTTCATTTCTGCCGCATGCTGCTGTTGTTGCCGGTCCCCTCACACAGGATCCTCATGTCTGTGTAGCGGCCTTTCTTGTTCTATATGTGTCTGACATTGCTCACAAACACCCAGATTGACTTATGGATTTTTAGAAGCACCGGACTATAGGGGTTCATTCCCCCACAATCACCATTGACGCTGTTAGTAAGCTGACAGCGTGGACCTGGCATGTGGAGCGGCGGTGAGACTTCCCTGAGAGATCCTGTTAATGTTTTGTATATGAAACGTACTAAAGAATGTGTCAAATAAATGCTGTTATGAGGAGACGCGAGACCGGACACAGCTAGGCTTTCTGGTGATCAGAGGAGCTGAATCTAGGATTAGAAAGACAATCGCTGCACATTTTTTTCCCTCGTTTTTATTATTCTAATGTGGGAAGTTTATTCTTCCTAATATTATAATTTGTGATAATATAATTGGAACTATATATTTTGTATATATGAGCATCCATTCACTTTACACCTGAAAGAGCCAGCGTGCCCCATTTTCTCACTGTAATTCATTATTAGGACCAAAACGTGGGTTAACCTGGGTAGTCAGAGCGGCAAACCAAGTTACAGTATAAATTATACTTATAGAATTAGCATCTGCTACTAATATACAGGCATACCCCGGTTTAAGAACACTCACTTTAAGTACACTCGCGAGTAAGGACATATCGCCCAATAGGCAAACGGCAGCTCACGCATGCGCCTGTCAGCACGTCCTGAACATCAATACCGGCTCCCTACCTGTACCGAAGCTGTGCGCAAGAGGGGAGACTATAGAGCCTGTTACAAATGCGTTATTTATATCGGTTATGCACGTATATGACGTTTGCAGTACAGTACATGCATCGATAAGTGGGAAAAAGTAGTGCTTCACTTTAAGTACATTTTTGCTTTACATACATGCTCTGGAATCATTGCGTAAGTTAATGCGGGGTATGCCTGTATATGGTAGTGGCTTGAATTATGTTTTGAGTAATTATAGCATATTTTACTTGTTTGAATGTTTATATTCACATTGCGAATTTGTTATACTTCGGAGCGCCCAGTATATTTATTTTGTTCACTTGTCTTTGGATAAGCCCGATTTCAGCATTGTGTCAGGCTTAGTACTTTTTCCCAGAACAGGAAGACAGGTCTCATCGGGTATTTGAAGAAAAAATAACACAAAATAGTACAACACAGTGATGTAAAAAATAATCAAAAGGGACCAGTAAGCCAGCGTCACATGCACTCACACATTGAAAATTGTTTTCAGCATTAAGGTATCCACGTTAGATGAATGGATGGATAGGATCTCAGGGATGCAGGCTTCAGGCTGGACAGGCTCTCCGATGGCTCCAAGTGGAAAACACAACTCACCCTATGCGTTTCACCGGTGTCCGGCTTACACAGGGGCTTGAATTGAGCCAGCCTGAAGCCTTCATCCCCAAGATCAAACCATCTATTCATCTCACGTTGAGGACGCTGAGCAGAGGGACTATCTGGACATTGATTGCTGCAGCCTCTGAGCTCATAATGCGTTTATGCAATGTAATAAATGAGTGAGTGCATTGATTTTACTCTCTTAATCTATTAAATATCTGAACAGTATTAGACTATGTTGGCATTTTATCTCTTTTCATACCTAATTCATCCCGGAGCCATTGCCTGATCCTTACTTATACATCATCACGTGGATACCTTTATACTGGTTCCCAAAGCTGAAAAGAATTTGCAATGTGTGTGCATCTGACGCTGGCTTACTGGTCTCTTTTGATCAATTTTACATCACAGTGTTGCACTATTTTTTGTTAATTTTTTCTACACATATCCGATAATAGCTGTGCTCCTGTCCTGTGTGTATTGTGTTCTCTATCTGGAGCAGCACATAACCAATAACAGACTGTATACATAGTACATTTATATCACGTATTCACTCCTGATTCACCAAAGTATTTGTTTAGTCACTTTCCTCCAGGTAGTACCAAGGGTGTCTGGGGGTCCCACAGGGGTCCACAGGTGATCCCCGCGGGTGTTGGGGGGCCCTCGGGTGGTCACCACGGGTGTCTGAGGGCACTCGGGAGATGTCCGGGGGTCCTCAGGTTGTCCCCGTGGGTGTCCAGGGGTCCTCGGGTGGTTCCCACAGGTGTGCGGGGGTCCTCGTTGGCCTGCGGTACGAATCCTGTGCCTAAATATATATATCATAATATATCAAATCGAAAGGTTGGTACTAGCTGCGGTGAATCTGATTGGTCCTCAGCCTCTGGCCAATCAGATTGGTGGCTCTATGACATCACCCGGCTCTATGACGTCACCCAACTCTCTCTCTCTCCCTCTCCCTCCCCCCCACCGGCTACCGGACAGAGGGGAAGCGCGGCGCGGCCTTCCTGCCCCAGCCGCCAACGCTCACTTCCCTCCCCGGCGGGGGGACAGGCAGTGGGCAGGCAGCCTCCGGAAGGACCCCCTTCCTCCTGCAGCTGCCCCCGGTAAGATGGTGGTGCACAGCGGACAGGCGGGGGTGGTATTCAGTCAGTAGAGAGGGGGGCGGGAGTTAGTCAGGAGAGAGGGGGGGAGGGAGTCAGGAGAGAGGGAGTCAGGAGAGAGGGGGTGAAAGGGAGTGGGGAGAGAGGGAGTCAGGAGAGAGGGGGGAGAGAGGGAGTGGGGAGAGAGGGAGTCAGGAGAGAGGGGGGAGAGGGAGTCAGGAGAGAAGGGGGGAGAGAGGGAGTCAGGAGAGAGGGGGGGAGAGAGGGAGTCAGGAGAGAGAGGGGGGGAGGGAGTCAGGAGAGAAGGGGGGAAGCCTAAACAGCTGTGAAGAGGGGGGGAAGAGAGTTGAGAGGGAGGATGGGGGAGGCAGAACATTACATCACGGGCAACGCTGGGTATATCAGCTAGTATATATATATATATATATATATGCATACATTCAAATAAATACATTCCCCCCCCCCCCCAATACATACAGTACAGTAATGGGCAAACTTACTATTATCCAGATATGGATAATAGATCATTTGCCCATTATAAAATAAAACATTAGCCAGCCAGCATAAATAAAATAAATGAACTTTTCTACTAACCCCTGCCATCATGAAGGGCGTCCTTGTCAGCAACCACTCTGGTAATTAAGGGGTTAACCCCCGTCCCATGCTACCAACCCGGGAGGCCTAAGCACCAACCCCGGGCCCACTATACCCACCCTGTACCCATTGATTGGCACAGTGCTAAATCATACCCATATAATATGGGCACGATAAGCCACTATGTCACTCAATGGTCAACCTAATAAAAATAATTCATGCCAAAAATACACAATAATCACATAAATACAGAAGCACCTAAACACCCCAAAAATAAAAGCACTAAATAGCCTAATAGTACACATCACAAATAATTATCTATCACCAAAATAGCTACATTATAACAATTGTTATTCCAAAACAATACAATTAAATAAACAAACTATACAAGCAAACTATTAAACAAATAAAACCACTAGCCAACAAAACAATTAATTAATTAAAACACTAGCCAACAATACAATGACCTATTTTAATTAAATGTATTTATGCTGGCTGACTACTGTTTAATTTTATAATGGGCAAACGAGCTATTATCCATAACTGGATAATAGCAATTTTGCCCATTACTGTACTGTATGTATTGGGGAGGGGAGCGGGGGTGTATTTATTTCAATGTATGCTTATATATTTTTTTAGGCACAGGATTGGTACCGCAGGCCAGCGGGTACCCCCGGACACCCGCGGCTTACGTCTGAGGACACCTGGACACCCATGGGAACCACCTGAGGACCCCTGGACACCCACGGGGACCCCTGTGGGGCCCCCGTACACCAGCGGGGACATCCTGGAAGCCCATGGACACTCACGGGTCGCCCGCCAGCCTCTGGTATCAATCCTATGTATAAAAAAATAAAAAATGCTATTATGTGGGGTCAAAGGGTGTGGGTGGGATGTGTATTTGTGGATAGTACATATTGTAATGTTTATTGGGGGCAGAGGGGGTGAGTGAAGGGCCAAGTACCCGCTTCACTCACCCCCTCTGCCCCGAATAAAGCTGCTGTTGTTCTTTAACCCATTCATTGCTTAGTGGTTAGCCGACTTATCGGTGCTTACTGAAGAGCAGTTGGCTTTTTTGGCAAAAAGGCCTCGATTAGTGGCTTATCTGCGCTTAGTGCATACTGTAGGCCCCTATGTCTGGGTTAGTTAAGAGAGTATTATTGAACCTCCATGAATATAAAAGTGGGGGACTATACTAGTCCTTTAGGCAAATCTTGACAACATTATGGGGGGGGGGCTTTTAGCCAATTTTATTAGGGAAAAGGCCTGTCAATTTATAAATTAATAATCTATTCGGCAGTAGGATCTCTGTGGATTCGCAGAGAAGGAATAATCTTTTTGTCCGGGATGTAGACCCCTGAATATTGTTTAAGGAATATTGTTAAAGAAAGTTTGCTGCTGTTTTTCTTCGTGACGCCCAGAGAAAGCTTGTTTGTGTCCCTGGCCTGTCCAGTGCGCTGTTTAATGATACATTTAAGTCCCCTCCTACTATTAATGTTCCTCTCATCATCTTCTCTAGGTCTGCAAAGAACGACAAGAAACACGCCTTGTTAGGGGCATAGAAACTTACCAGCATGACTGGGCTATTGTGAATCACAAGAGGCCCTTAAAAGTGGCCACCACGCAGCAGAGCATATCTAGTTCATTGGTCCAGGAGGAGTACGGGACGCCATCGGGAGCTTGATAAAGGACGTGAGTGTCCAAAATGTTGCCCATTTTTATCTGTTTGTGATATTGATGGAATAAATTGTTATTTGTTTCTAAGCTAAGTTATTTGTAACTAAGCCAGTGCTGCGGACTTTGTTCTATTGGTCTGTATCTCCGGGAACTGAATGGTGATCCGTACCCCACCTCGTGCACCTATACTCCAATGAAGATAACCGTGGCACTGAAACAACAGTTAATGAACATAGGATTCAAGGAAGGTTTATTCTTCCAGTAGGGTGCACAAGGTGGGGTAAGGATCACCACTATTTAAGTATGTGCCCAGTTCCATATATATATATATATATATATATATATATATATATATATATATATAACACAAAACGGTGTCGCTCACACTACAAAAAATAAACGGTATCAAAGACCAGTCTAAATTAATCTGAAATATACGACAAATAGTCTAGGATGACTAGTGGTGCTGGGGATAAAACTAATATGTAAACACACAAAAGACAGACAGAATTCCCCTCAAGCACTCAATAACAACCGTAGTCACCAAAGTAATTAGATATAAAAAGTCGTAATCAGAAAACAAATGGATTTTAATTATACACAAAAGTAAATAACACTGACAATTAAAAAACATACAGAAAAACGGACCACTCTGATTACCTCCAAAGAGAACCAAAGAGAACCAAAGAGAAAAAGAAAAAAGTGCCCAAACCTATAGGGATTCAATAAAAATTAGCACCACTAGCACATGTCCACAAGGGGAGTGAAAAGGGGGTAAAAATACTCTCCTATCCCTCACTATGTGAACAACTATATCTCAACCTCAAAAAAATGAGGTATCAAGAGGAGCTATGGTTAACATCCCCTAGGAGAAATGGTGAATGCTGCTGCTATGTAACGATACCATATACTTTAATGGTCAGAAAAATAAGTGACCAACAAAGATATAACCAGATAAGCTTATAGGTATGCATCAAAAATATATAACAACTTATGCATAAATCGTGAGGTGGGTAAACAATAGATGAAAATATAAATACACAATATAGGGGCCTATGCAGAGAGCAGCGAATTTTAAAATTGGCGAATTTATTAAAAAGTAGCTTTTTTGGAGAGTTTTATTCTCCATATGCAGAAATGTGCGAATTCTGCTATGTTTAACATGAATGCGTCTGGCGAGTTTAAATTGGCGAGATGCGCGCTTCAGAAATGTGTAAAAAAAAATTTGCGCCTTTTTTTTCCCTTTGCAATGGCCGCGAGCGGCAGCTTCTTGCCAATTTTTTCTGGCGAGGCAAAAAGGAGACAATCGCGCCATTTTATTGGCGCGAACAGCCGCTAGATGCCGTTCGCGCCTCTCTGCATTAGGATATTTTTAAAACTGCCGAGATTGAGGTTCTCGCCAGCCGCGAGGCGAGTTTTAGAAATAGAAAAGAAAAATTGGCGCGTTTTTCGGAACTCGCCATTTTCTGCTGTTTTCTGCGCGATTTTCTCCAAAAAATGGCGAATTTCGAAATAGCGCTGCTCTCTGCATAGGCCCCAAAGTGTTATACCCACAGCAGCCAGTAAAGGTTAATAATTGGAATATAGCAAGGAGATGTGCCTGTATGATATACACATTGCCCTCTGAAAGCCACCATATCAATCCTGGCATATACATGTGCATACAGGTAAATCCATCTATAAAACAGTGGTATAATAACCGCAAAATACGCGGGTAATACTCACTTTGAGTGTATCGGACACATGCAAGACCTCCAAAGAACTTTTTTCAATTAAGAATCTTTGTGCCATTTTTGGATATAGTGTGAAGCAGGATAATTTCCTTCACAGGATCTACGAAGGACTTTATTACTCAGCAAGGGTCATATACAATCATGGACTTCTGACCATTTTTACTCTACATCAGCTGAGTATCAACCGCTTCTTTTGGGGATGAGACCCATTAAGGTTGAAACATGTCTGTGGGTGGTTTGACTTGCTTTGCATCTAATCCGATGCTGTGCTTACAAGCTGTGTGAACAGCAGAGCTGTTGCTTATATAGGTTCCATGTAAATAGCTTTCAGGCAAAAGGTGACACATTGTGTACTCATTTGCATGTCATTTCCCAGAATCCCTTGCTGCAGTGGAAGCACTGTATGTTAGGTGATAATAGTGAAAAGCAGGGTTGCAGACCTGTCTAAGACATGTGAATATGCTCACAAGTGATATTCTTTATTGGCTATATTCTAACGGTGGAGGTTTTTTATCGCCTTTTTCACTCACCATAACTTAAAATGTGTATATATCTATATAATTGGGCGTGCACTTAAATAGTATAGACCAGACTACTGGAAAGGGTGCTGCTATCAGAGTACCTATAAGGTACTGTCTAAAAATAACAAAGGTCTAGGTACACCAAAAAAGATACAAAAAAAATCCTATTGATCCAACATTTCAGCTACGCTCTGGAGTGAGAAAACCTCTAACAGCCCTCAAAGGAGATTATAAAGTGATAAGTATATAGTGACTAAAACAGTGATCAATAAAAACAATATTGTGCAAATAAATAGCCAATAAGTGCAATATGTGAAAATGAATACAAATAAATGCTGCTCAGAAACCCTTAGAAGGATGGTCCACAGGAATCCCTCTTGCTGGAACTTGTGGAAAAGAAAGGGGAGCGGAACTTGTTCAATGGTGAATATGTGGAATAAAAAATTATACAATAGTGCAACACAGTCTCTATAGGAAATACTTCAAACTCAGTTGATCTCTATAAATTCAGAACTCACATTCTTTCATAAGTAAACGAGCATGAAACCCAAACTGATGTGGGTAGTGTGGAAATTCGTGCAGGTTCTCTCTCTCTATTTCTCAGGGTTCTTGGGGATACTCTGATTCTCTCAGGTTGCCAAGGTATCAGCCATATATATGGGAGAATGGAAAGCCAGACATAGTGTGTACCGTACAAAAATAAACACTTTAATTGCTAAAAACCCATGTGGGTATATGCTTACATCAATAAAACTTGTACCAGACACATAGGAAAAGCGAACTCTGTGTCCCAATCCTCACCCCCTCTGCCAGACTCTCCCGTTGCGTCACTTCCGGTTCACTGGCGTCTCACTTCCGGTATTGCGGCACGGCTGGAATTCACCGAATGAAGGGGACTCTGAGGTGCAGATCGAGTGCAGGGAGTGGCGACAGCAGGGCGCTTCCGACTCTACGCGTTTCGCTGTGGTCGCTTCGTCAGGAGTCTATCTATGTACGGTACACACTATGTCTGGCTTTCCATTCTCCCATATATATGGCTGATACCTTGGCAACCTGAGAGAATCAGAGTATCCCCAAGAACCCTGAGAAATAGAGAGAGAGAGAACCTGCACGAATTTCCACACTACCCACATTAGTTTGGGTAACATGCTCGTTTACTTATGAAAGAATGTGAGTTCTGAATTTATAGAGATCAACTGCGTTTGAAGTATTTCCTACAGAGACTGTGTTGCACTATTGTATCATTTTTTATTCCACATATTCACGATTGAACAAGTTGCGCTCCTCTTTCCTTTCCACAAGCTACGCTCTGGAGCCTATAGCAAAAGCTATTGGGACAATAAAATTAATATATATATATATATATATAAACAAGCTTATATCTCCTGAATGCAGCATCAGGTTAAAAAGAAATAAACAGCATTGGAAAGGTCAGCATAGACTGCTGCTTTCATAAATATATATATTTTGCCTCTGGACCGTTTCCCACCAATCCCGAGTGCATAGTAAGTAGCTGTGAACACCTCAAGATCATCTGTTGCTGAAAGCCAACCTCTCAATGTTTCCTCGCTGAGCAAGGGATTTTGTCTCCCCAAACTTTGCCCTTTAGGAACAGTCTACTTAGTCTGGTAAAACCCGACTGGCCTGATAGACCAAAAACTCATTGGTCCTAGGACTAAACGAGAAAAATATACCAGACATTTTTTTTTTGTAACATAAACCAGTTTCCATTGCAACTGTAACTGAAATTAAATGAAAGTGCACTAAAATAAGAGGGTTAGTTAGGGGATCCAGCTGGGTAGATACTGAGTAGAGCTCCCCACCTGATGCCAACTGGGAGATAAACTCTAAAACCATCGCAGTAGACCCGGATACGGGACCGTAGCCAGGTTAGATATGTTTCTTTTCTAGGTTTTAGTGCAGTATCATAGAGCACTATTCACTACAGGCAGTCCTCGGTTATCCATCGGAATCCGCTCTAGAAGTAGCGTTGGATAGTTAATCCGTTGTAAAGTGAGTCCCATGTTAATCAGTGTCGGTGAGCGTAGGATAGCGCATCAGGCGTCGGATAACGCATTCCGGTGTCAAAAAACGGGGCTTAGGGTTGCATTGTAAAGCGTTGGATATGCCATTCGTTGTAAAGTGAAACGTTGGATAGCGAGCACTACCTGTATTCTCAACTCCCCACATTATTGAAAACACCCTCCCTTTTAATTTGTGTGGGTGAGAGAGAAGGAAGGAGGAGGAATTGAGGGGGATTTGAGGAGGGGGGGCAGAATTGAGTGAGAGAGGAGGTGGGGGTTTGAGCGAGAGAGGAGTAGGGGATTTAATGAGAGAGGAGGGGAGGTATTTAGTGAGAGAGGAGGGTGAGAATTGAGTGAGAGAGTCGGGGTGGTTGAGTGAGAGAGGAGGGGGTTGGTTATTGAGTGAGAGGAGGGGGGATTGAGTGCGAGAGGAGATGGGGAGAAAATTCAGTGATAAAGGGGGGGGAGCAGTAGGACAGTGGCCCGATAAAACATTTGTGCCCATTTATTGGCACGCCTGAAAAAAAGGCTGGCCACTCCTCATTTACACTGTATAACAGCGATCTATTGTTTTTATTATTCCTTTCTCTTTTATAGTGGAGGAATATAATTTCGTTATTAAGCCCAAGTAAATTAAAAAAGGTATTTGATTAAAAAATACAAAACATAGATATTAAACTAATTGGCTAAAAAACGTGAATTATGTATCTTACGCAAGATATATTTCTGCATGATCTGTTTAAATGCCCTGTTGTTAACCAAGGCAGAGACCTGTGACTCCATCCGCCGTGCCTGATAAATAGTATTTCAGACCCTTCAATTAGGAAGAAGAAAAGTTCATGAATTGCCTTAAAGGTATAATTCCTTTATTCTCAATGTTCTCCTTGAATGTGACTCCAAGCTTTTGATGTAGGAATTGTTGCCACAATGCAACAGCTTTCATGCAAAGGAAACCACGCAGACAATCTGTCATGTGTTCTCCAATAACAAGACCAAGGCAGAGACAAAGTTATTTATCAACATTCATTTCACTCAAGGTTAATGCAACAGTCATTCAAGGTGACAAGTCGAATGGTTAATGCAGTATTGATGCATGCAGCCGTAATAGCTGCACAGGGAAGTAATCCAATAACATGCAGGCAGGTCAGCTGAGTGTGATGGAAGTGCACATACTGCACAGCAGCGCTCTGCAACTGGGTCTCCAAAGGGGCCACATCGGGAAAACGTAGAAGGGCCACTGGCTTATTGTGATGTCCTTTTAGATACATTTAAAGACTAGCAAAATATTATATTTCAACAGTTTGCAAGCATATGTAACATCTGTACCATATATATATATTTACATGAATTACCTTAACTGACAAGTGAGTTTTATGGACCTATTCTATAAACTTTGATAACTAACTCATCGAGGATTTTGAGCAGTTCCAGAACGATTTGGCAAGGTTGCTGCTCAGAAAGCCCTGATGACCTGCCAAACTCGTTCGGAAAGTGCATCTTCCCAAGCGGTAGCGCTTCGGCTCAAACACACCGAGCGGGAGCTGAAAAACAGCTCCAACTCGCGTTTTTGATCAAAACACCTTATTCTAGTACCTCCGATGATATCATCGAGGCTCTCACCTAGCGAGCTTATCTCATCTATGGGATTTGCGAGTAGGACAGGGGGAAAAAAAGTATTTTTATTGCATCGGATTGAAGCACATTAATACTAGCTCCGGAGCTCCCCAGCAGCTTCATTACCTTAGCGGCAACCGAAGTTGGTATTTGGCCCATGGTGGGTGGTTAGGCCTCTCAGGTGGGTAGTGGGAGTGGTTAACCCTTTCATTACCATAGCGGTTACCACTGCTATGGTAGTGAAGGGGTTAACTTCTCCAGCAACCTTCCGTGCAGGCCTTACCACCCACGATGGGGCAATTACCCCCTCTATCCATCCCCTATACACCCAACAAACAAGGTATTCAGGTTTAACCCCTTCATTGCCTTAGCAGCTAGCCGCTAAGGTCATGAAGCTGTTTTTATTTACCTTTTAATACTAGTGTAAGGGAGCAGGGGGTCTCCGGAGCTGAACCGAACTGATTTCAGCCCCGGGGACACCCTGCTGTCCGAGTTAAAGGCCCCGGTATGGGGTGCCGGTATCCCCCTGCAATGTTTAAATCTCCCAGGTCACGTGACAGGGGGACTCCCTGCTACAGTACACTGTTATTACAAATTAAATAAAAACACTGCAATCGCCTGTAAGATGTGTCTCTCTGTGCAGCGCTCTCTATGCAGTTCTTACAAACTGCGGTCAAATCGCATGGGGGAGAACTGAGAAAAAGGCTGAGATACCATCACTGCTGTCCTGTATGGCAGGGGTGCGCAATCTTTCCCCGCTGCGCCCCTCTGCCTGCTCGCGCCCCCCTCCTTACCTTTCCTTCGACATCTAATGATTCCGTGGGGTCACGTGACATCACACTGCCATGGTACCGTGACGTCACACGGCCCCGCGGCACATTTGACACCGCATTGCCATGGCGACATGTCGCCGAAGACAAGGTAAGGGACGTTGCAGAGGCCTCACGCGATCCCTCGGCATTAATTTAAATGCCTTGGGGGAAGAGCACAGGGCCCCTGCAACAGCCGCGCGCCCCCTCAAAAATCTTGCACCACCCAGTTTGCGTGCCCCTGCCGAACGTTTTTGGCATTTTCCTACCTCACGGTTTATAATGCTTTCAGATTGTTTCTGAATACCGTGATAACACAAATGACAAACCGTTCGATGGCGTCATGCCAAACCGTTCGAGATGGCAGTGATTTTATCGAAACTACTGTAATGAAACTGGCCTAGCCTGAATGGGTGGCACAGAAGATGACTGGGGGGCTTGCCCTCCCCGAACCGAATTGGCCGCAAGATCGGCCGGGGGGCGGAGATGGGGGAGGGGTCTTAGTGTAGAAAACTGGCAGCCAGGAGGAAGGTGTGGCCTCTTGCTCTTGGCTTGCCGCAGGAAGCGGTTGTAACGGCAGCAGCTAGCGCAGTAGGAGGAGCAGCGGAAGGAGCGGGGCCCGTGGTGCCAGCAGCAGCATCAGGGTCAAAGAGGGTGGGGGATGCGGCGTATGGGGATTCGTACGCAGCGGTCACCCGATCCCTGGGCGCGCATCTGTCAGATGAGGTGAAGGAAAGAATTTGGGCGGGGGACTACGTTGAGTTACTGACGTTGCTTCCCGGGTACAATGAGGCGGTAGCGAAATCCGAGAAGATAGGGGAGGCCAAGAAGGACGATGTAGAAAGACGGTTGTACCCACGCACTTTCGGTAACTGGGTGCAGGCGTTTGGGATATTGGTGGGCGTGGCGGGTGAAAAGGAGTCGCAATTATGCTCCGCGTTGTTCAAATACCAGGACATAATCAGGAAGGCGTTAAAAAAATACGGGGGAATGGGATGGTGGACATACGACGTGGAATTCAGGCAAAGTATGCAGGAGAATAAAGGGGTGGTTACGTGGGACCATAATGATGTTGACTTATATTTAGAACACATTTCGGGGGGAGGAGGTTCAACCTCTCGTGGGGCAGGCAGCCCCAGGGGGGATGGCTGGGGGGGTTTCCAGGGGGACATGTTCAGTAACAATCCAAAGGAGGGTTCAGAATGGTTCGCACAGCCGGCAGGAAGGGGGCGCGCAGTTGGTAAACAGCCGGGCATATGCTGGGGATTCAATGAATCGAAATGCAGATTCATCAACTGTCATTTCCAACACACCTGCGCCGGGTGCGGCGGCCAGCACCCC
This sequence comes from Ascaphus truei, assembly GCF_040206685.1. Lineage (NCBI taxonomy): Eukaryota > Metazoa > Chordata > Amphibia > Anura > Ascaphidae > Ascaphus > Ascaphus truei. Next base: position 444,637,442 of record NC_134483.1, read on the forward strand.
AAGTCAAAATGTTACAAAAAGGACAGTAAGGGGTTTAAGGGAGCAGGATGGCGTGAAAGTCAATTTCAGTTGAGACAATGGCGCCTTGGCGTGAAAGATACCCCAATAAAGGGGCAGCCGAGTTATGGCAGAAGGGTTCAGGGAGGCAGCTAGCGAGGGTATGGCGGTACGGGCCTGATTTAAGGGGGGTTAAACAGGCCAGTTGGTAGTGGCATTTGGGGGGGGGGTAGGTGCTTGTCCTGCCAGAGGGGGCTCGGGGCTGGTAAAGCAGGTTGAAGCGAGGGGGCAGGTCACCGGGACGTACTGCCAGGGGGCCCCCTCTTTCATTACCCGGCACCGAGCACTTTCTGGCGCGGACTGGCAGCACGCTATCTCCAGTTATTATTATGTTTATTATTAATAAACAAAGCCGCGGCCATTATACCTCCAGACTGTGTCCTCTCGTTATTGGTACGTTACATGTAAATAATACTAGGAGAGGGGGGGAAGCTCGCGCCTCCCTGGTCATAGGCCCCTCTGTGTGAAAATTGCACTTGGCTTCCTACGCAACTACTATGAAATTAGCAGGAGCAGAGAGTCCAAGGGCCACATCAAGGCCTTGTGTGGGCTGCCAGATGAGGAGCCCTGTTGTACTGCACACGCTCCTTTGCTTTCTAGGCCCCAGGTTGCTATGCAGATTGCCTATTTCACTCAACTCAATAAAACAATTTTGTTCTGATAGAGGGAGGCTTGAGCCCTGTTCTAATAAGGTGTAACAAGTGGAAATTCTAGGTAATAGACCAGTGTCAGAGTTAATAAGAATAATGATAGCAGTAAGAGCATAGAAATATAATCCTTTATTCTAAATAATCATGTTTTTTAAATAATAAAATAGCTTAGAAATGCTAGAATAAAAATACACACACATACACATTTGTATGTATTACATGTGTATGTGTTTACTTATTCAATAAAAGCATTGATATATTACTTCAATAAATATTTTTTAGCAGTAACGTGCAGAGATAAATGTAATAGCTTTTGAAAAGCTATTTAAAAGTTACCAGGGATAGTTGATACTGTCTTTCTAGTAATGTATTTGGCAGTAATATGTCTGTCTGCGTATGAAGAGAGCTCGATCGTAAGGTTAAACCAGGGGTGGCCAACTCCAGTCCTCAAGGGTCACAAACAGGTCAGGTTTTAAGGATATCCCTGCTTCAGCACAGGCAGCTCAATCAGTGGCTCAGTCGATCATGATCAGGGTTCACCTCATCCCCTAAGCAGCTAGCTTAGTCAATGAGAGACTCGACCAAAACGATGGCATCCCAGTACTCCTCGTGGACCAAGAAACTAGAAATGCACTGCTGTGAGGTGGCCACTTTTATGGGCTTCTTGGACGTAGTCCTAAAAGAGCAGTATTGCTGCAATGCATTCCTGAGGTTAGGAAATGGATTGCGGCCTGTGAGCCGGACACGGACCAACAGGATGCAAAGAGGGACGCTGATTCATGGTGGCCAAACCGCAGCTCCACGGCGACCCCAGCCAATAGCTCCACTCCCGCCTGCAGAGCAACTTAGCCAGCAGCAGCATAGAGATCCAACGCGTCCTCCTGGAGAAGTGCTCCAGCATCCCCCAGCTCCAGATCCCATCCTGCTGAGTTTGCCCCTGATCACAGCTGCTGTAGCTACAATTAGCCAGGCCATCTGTGGATTGATTACCACCTCCCCCCATTCTAGGGATGCGTTCCCCAGTATCCTGACCGGTCTCCTGCGTGTAGTTGACTCTGCTTTGGAGCAGCACCACTTAACCCAGATTATCCATCAGATGGCCCAGGCTCTGGCCCCAGAGACCCCGAGGTGTGCCACCATGCACTGAGTTGCCGCAATGCAGCAGGAGCACACTGAGGCAAGGTGGCAGTGTCTTCGCTTGGTGACCATCAGGACCAGGAGGGCTACCGGACTAATGAATACTGGAGCTGCCTTTACAACATGATATGGTTGGTCCAGAGCATCTTGTACCCAGGAGCAATTATCCAGGTGCAGGTAGCTGATGGAGCCCCCGGATCCCTGTGACTTGCCTGTGTGTATCTAGATTGGGGAGTGGACTGAGGGATTCATGATGTGTGGATACTCCCAGGCTTCATGGCCAAAATTTTACAAAGCAGAGTGTTGCTAGCGCAGAGGCTACAGTTGTTCCGGCGACAGATCCCGAACCTATCGCTCCCAAGATTTGGGAGCCTACACCCAATGAGGTAAGAAGAGGAGAAGACTGCCACAATGTTTCAACCTGACTGACTTACCCCCTCCCCAGCCTCCCCCACCACTGCAAGGCCACCCCTCCAGCATCTGTGCCAGGGTTAATGGCAGGATCGCCATGCCATATTGCCTCTACTACCACCTGGCACCATTGTGCTAGGTGGTAGTAAAGGCAATATGGACACTTCAGCCCTACATACCTGAACCCCTACAGGGCACTGGCTACCACACCCTGTACAAGTTGTTTTGGAGGCGGGAGGGAGCACCTGACCCGTCAGAGCCCGAGAGCTACAGTTGGCCAGAGCTCTCATCTTAAAGGGGGAGGTGTGACGGTGTGAGCAAAATGGCTAGCATATTAAAGGTTAAGCCCAGTCTCTATTCATCTGGCTTTCCCCTGAAGATCCATCTTATTAGGGCTCATCTGGCCCAAACCCCTGTGTTTCACAATTATGCCTGTATTCTGTATGTAAAGCAATGTTTAGTGCACTCCAAAAAGGTATTTTATTGTTCCCTTGTTGTGCTAGATTAGTAATACACTTACCCACCCTGCACACCAAGGGATCTGGGTTCTTGCTAGTCAAGAAGGGGGAGGTGCAGTGTGGGGGACAAAGGGAGAGTGGGAATGTTGGTCCAAAGAGCAAAGCCTTTGTCTGACCCAGACACTGAGGCACCGATCTCCATGGGAGATATCCGGCCGGCACTGTTGCTGGGTATGAGCCCCGTAAGCACTGTTCGGATTGGCTGGTTTGAAATCCCCTCTCTCAAATCCACCCCTGGGGGCCACCCTGGCTGCTCTATCACGCACCCAGCCCGGATTGGCCAGCACAAGCGAGCCCTTGTGCTGTGATTGGTCCAAATGCAGCATCTGCGCTGTGATTGATCGCAACCCCGTCTTCCATGCTTTCCTATGGAGACGGGGAAACTATGTAAAGCGCCGCTGATCTAAGCTCCACAGATCTTCCTGGAGGCAGTGTGTAAACTGACTAAGCGGTGTGCTCTGAGGCGGTGCCAGAGACACTCCAAAACTAGGCTTGGTGCCGAGTTGAGCGGGAAATTCAAACTTGCTTTGTTTACTGGGACTTTTAGTTTGCTGGGTACCTTTGATGAGCTTTGCCAGAGATACTGAGACTAAAGTTGGTGAGTGATAGTTTTGAAAGTACTTTTGTGCAATCTGCATCCACGCGGTCTGGAAGACCTGAGATCCCTATGGACTCCTGAGTAAGCCTACCTGAGCTACCCTAGTTAGCTATAGCTCTCTTTGTGTATTGTGCGGTGTCGGCTGGCTAAGGCCAGAATAAATATCCTTTATTTGACTCCTTTGTGCTCTCTTGTGCTTTGATTCCGGCGAATAGTCCTGGTCTCCTGTGACACCCATTTATGCAACATTATTTGTACAGCAAAATGAAAATTACAAATGCATATACTGTACATTAACACTGTGGTTTAACATTTGAATTCTGGAGTTATTCTGAAGTATATTGCATGCCCTTGTAGCATTTTACTGACTTATTGCAGGCAATAAACCTCCATCATGGAGTCCATTCATGGTGTTAACCCTAAATACAAAATTGAAAGTCAATCCCAGCAGAATACCCATCAGCTGTTAAGTCAGCTTCCACAGCAGTTGTTCATCTGAAAATAGCTCCCAAATAGACAACTACAAAAGGCTTAGTTACCAATGGAAGCAAGATACTCTGGCAGATTATTTATGGATGTCCCTTTGAGACAATGACTCAAGGAGAGTTAGAATAAGAACTAAATCATGTTATTTTGAACAGGGGCAATGTTAATAGTGAAAAGTAACTCTAGCTCTGTACCATTTCCTTGGATTTCCTTCAAAATGGCAAATGCTTGTTCTTTCCTCTCCTTCTGCAGGTCCCGGTGTGATAACATTGTGCTCTTTTCTTTGGTTATTCCTCCCTGGAAAACAAAATGTAAGAGAGCAAGAAAAGGGAACGCACAATTTAAGAGGAGAGAAGTCGTTGCAGTTTTGTACACAGTTGCATTTATAACACATAAGGATGTCGTTATCGCTTGGCCTGACAAGAACAAGTGAAAGTGGTTCATTTGCAAATGTGAGAACTTTTCAGCGGCTGTCCATATTTCTAAGGAATATTATCTTACTTTGGTATGTCAAAACTATTTCTGCTGCACGATCTTTGTATGAAGCTCTTGAAACTTCCAATCAAGTTTCTTACATCTGGCACACACCTGTTACCCAGAGGCTTGTGCTACTGTATCCCAGATTTTTTAGATGTATAGAAAAGAGACAACATGAATAGAATGCCAAACTTGATACATTCTATTATGTGCCTTGAGTTAATTCTATTGTTATTTGCTCAAACGACAGGAGCATACAGAATAGGTGCAACATACTATGATCTATTGAAACCCACAGTCTGAATATTTGCATTTAAAAAAATCTCTCAATAGCAAAATTCCCATTTTCAAAATTTGACACATACCTCTGTGTACTTCAGGTAGTTTTCAGAATGTCCTGTTATTTTGTAATAATATTATATTATTATATTTACTGGCATTATTTGTTTTCAATTAATTGCTGTTTTTAAGTGATGCATCCTTTTTTTTCTTAGACTTAATTGCAACATACCTTTTAACAGATGCAACTTTGTAACACATGTTGAACATGAATTACTTTGCGAGTGTTTGTGTATCACGTTGAAGTTTGAGGCTTTTATGACATCAGGTTTAGTATTGTATTAGTGAAATAGATGCTCACGCTTATGCCACTGTACTGTACATTTAATATCAATGTTAGGATTCCTGACTTGTTAATCATTTACTGGCAATTAGTTCTATGTGACATTAGAAATATGTTAAAATTAGGCAACAAAAATCTCATACTTTCAAGACATATAACCAAGGCAACTTATGGTAAATTTTGAAAATATTTTGCAAAAAAAAAAAAAACCTTAAAGAAAATCTATTTTAACAGAAAACACCAATGTGGAAAATGCTGTGGTTGAATCCAAGAGTTTTACACATTTTTAGTGACAAGTACTTCACCAATCACCTTGCGACATTATCCATTGGCAGGTGATCAGGGTACATCATTTCTGTATACTGTATATACAATGTTCACAGGTTAAAGTCTTCTTGATTATTGGATAGAAGGCATCACATGATGTCAGACTTTAAGACTATATACTTGCACTGCTTTCCATTATCCACACACCTTCACATCAATCATTTCCATGTGGGTGGCCTTTGGTACAGTAACCCGTGTGACACGGTTACATAGAAATTATTGTTCGGGTAAAACTAATTTTTACCTTTGTTCATGAAAATAGGCTTAGCAAAGAAAACAAATTCCAAGGACTCATTAAAGACCCCTAATCTTCAGAACTTGTCATATCAAAATATCTTCCTTTTTAAATACAGAATTTTTCCTGTCAAAAGGAACATTTAATCGCCTTTTCCTCAGTACTCAAAGAATGTAGTTAATGAATTTTACCTCTACGGCGACGATATGTCCATCGAGTGCAACATATGTTAAATGGGTCAAGACATTGGGTCAAGGTACTTTACCTGCGGCCTTGTGCCCTCAACCCCCCCCCAAAAATGAACACAAACAGTCTTGTTTCTGTCAGTTTCCCTTTGCTCGTATGAAAGGAGAACTGGGAGAATTGTAAACAATGAAAATAATCTTATTTTAATGCACAAAGTAATGTAGTTCCTGTTAAGTCTTTTAACTAGGCAAAAGAAGAAGAAAAGTCTGCAGATGTTTGGCAATGATACTGTACGTGCGTGTTCTACTCAATACTTTTGTAAAGAACACATCAATATTTGAAATCCAATATAAAGGAAACCAATGATCAATTTGCTGACTTTTATTCTAACGTATTGTGCTACAGTACTCACTTTATCAGGCGACCTTTTTCATAAATAGACTCTGTGGTTCATATTTGGAGCCAATAACAAGAGAAGTTGCTTAGCAATGTAATCTACAGAATTGGCCACACTGCCCTCTGTTCTTTAAAACACTCGGAGTTCTACGTATTTCTTTCAAAACACACAAATGGCATCAACACATTTCTTCTTCTTTTATGTTGCATAGCAGGTCCTTATTTCCTGCATACTGAAAATCAAAGATTTCAAACATCCTTACAAAAAACTCAGCCAATCAATTCTTTAAGTCAGGAATGAACATTCCGTCCCCTACTGTACTAATCAGCAAAACCCCCTTCTTACAAGACCAGCAATCAGATACCTGTGTTTTGCACAACAGTTCTTTAAATAAAGACATAACAGCATAAGCTGGAATTAAACAATGTACTTACCCTTTGGCGAGGCTTTGTTTCTAAGGAGGAAAGCTATCAGACTCTTTTGATGAATAGTCCGCAGCGTGCTATGAATTTGAATGACCTTCCTTATCCCGGACAGTATCAGTGCACTGGGTATGCACAGTAACTGGTATGGAGGCAAACTGGGGGGTTCAAGCATTCTACAGAGCTTGGTATCCAGATGACATCAACCATCTAAATATAGATTTAACACTCAGCCTCTCATATCTTTCAGGCTTAACAAGAACGAAGAGTGGACTAAAGAACATATTCATATATTACACCATTTTCTTATGTATAATAAATGATTGGGACAATGGCTGGTGGATTGTTGCAGTTATTGATTGAGGGCAGAATATGTCTTCATTGGTTAAGGTTCCTAGATCTTCCTTTGGAAAGTCCTTCTAACAATGGACTGCAGTGTCACATGATTTATTTCTCACTTTGGAGGTCAAAGCATCTGTCAAGTTTTTTTATTTTTGTCACATGAACTGCTCTCGTGCTTCTTTTGCAGAATGCCATTACTGCTACCTCCAGTGTTGCTAATCATTTTCCGATAGTTATTTGGTTTGACAGAAACTCAATGAATCATTTTCAATTCTGCATATGCAACAGTAGCTATAGTCACAAACAAGTTGAAAGGTAAAATACAATAAGCTGATGTATATCTATATTTATATTAAATGGAGGCTTATAAAATGTTGCAATTGTGGTTGCCTACAAATTGCTTTGTAACATAGCCTGTTACTGCAAAGGATATATGTACAGTATCACGATAGTGCAAAAGGGTTTCATTTGAGCCAGAGTCATATACTGTCATGGGCGTCCGCAGGGAGGGCAAGGGGCGGCGCTTGCCCCCCCCTGGATCCAGGGCCGCAAACAGGGGGGGCACAGGGGGGACAAGGGGTACTGCTTCCCGGGCCCCGTGGGTCAGGCCGGGCCCCCTGCGCGGCCGGGCAACAGTTAATTAAATAAATTTTTTTTAAAAAGTTTAAAAAAATGGCGCCGATTCCCCGCGGTCCCGGCGCGCATGCGCAGGGCAAGCAGGGCCCGCTTCCCCCCGCTCCCAAAGTGGGACGGAGGGATAAGTACAAGCCAAGCTCCTCTGCGGCCCGCTCCCCCTCCCGCTCCCAAAGTGGGACGGAGGGGGAAGTACAAGCCAAGCTCCTCTGCGGCCCGCTCCCCCTCCCGCTCCCAAAGTGGGACGGAGGGGGAAGTACAAGCCAAGCTCCTCTGCGGCCCGCTCCCCCTCCCGCTCCCAACGTGGGACGGAGGGGGAAGTACAAGCCAAGCTCCTCTGCGGCCCGCTTCCCCCCGCTCCCAACGTGGGACGGAGGGGGAAGTACAAGCCAAGCTCCTCTGCGGCCCGCTTCCCCCCGCTCCCAACGTGGGACGGAGGGGGAAGTACAAGCCAAGCTCCTCTGCGGCCCGCTTCCCCCCGCTCCCAACGTGGGACGGAGGGGGAAGTACAAGCCAAGCTCCTCTGCGGCCCGCTTCCCCCCGCTCCCAAAGTGGGACGGAGGGGGAAGTACAAGCCAAGCTCCTCTGCGGCCCGCTCCCCCTCCCGCTCCCAACGTGGGACGGAGGGGGAAGTACAAGCCAAGCTCCTCTGCGGCCCGCTTCCCCCCGCTCCCAACGTGGGACGGAGGGGGAAGTACAAGCCAAGCTCCTCTGCGGCCCGCTTCCCCCCGCTCCCAACGTGGGACGGAGGGGGAAGTACAAGCCAAGCTCCTCTGCGGCCCGCTTCCCCCCGCTCCCAACGTGGGATGGAGGGGGAAGTACCAGCCAAGCTCCTCTGCCGCCCGCTTCCCCCCGCTCCCAAAGTGGGACGGAGGGGGAAGTACAAGCCAAGCTCCTCTGCGGCCCGCTCCCCCTCCCGCTCCCAACGTGGGACGGAGGGGGAAGTACAAGCCAAGCTCCTCTGCGGCCCGCTTCCCCCCGCTCCCAACGTGGGACGGAGGGGGAAGTAGAAGCCAAGCTCCTCTGCGGGCCGCTTCCCCCCGCTCCCAACGTGGGACGGAGGGGGAAGTACAAGCCAAGCTCCTCTGCGGCCCGCTTCCCCCCGCTCCCAACGTGGGACGGAGGGGGAAGTACAAGCCAAGCTCCTCTGCGGCCCGCTTCCCCCCGCTCCCAACGTGGGACGGAGGGGGAAGTACAAGCCAAGCTCCTCTGCGGCCCGCTTCCCCCCGCTCCCAAAGTGGGACGGAGGGGGAAGTACAAGCCAAGCTCCTCTGCGGCCCGCTTCCCCCCGCTCCAAAAGTGGGACGGAGGGGGAAGTACAAGCCAAGCTCCTCTGCGGCCCGCTCCCCCTCCCGCTCCCAACGTGGGATGGAGGGGGAAGTACCAGCCAAGCTCCTCTGCGGCCCGCTCCCCCTCCCGCTCCCAACGTGGGATGGTGGGGGAAGTACCAGCCAAGCTCCTCTGCGGCCCGCTTCCCCCCGCTCCCAAAGTGGGACGGAGGGGGAAGTACAAGCCAAGCTCCTCTGCGGCCCGCTTCCCCCCGCTTCCAACGTGGGACGGAGGGGGAAGTACAAGCCAAGCTCCTCTGCGGCCCGCTTCCCCCCGCTCCCAACGTGGGACGGAGGGGGAAGTACAAGCCAAGCTCCTCTGCGGCCCGCTTCCCCCCGCTCCCAACGTGGGACGGAGGGGGAAGTACAAGCCAAGCTCCTCTGCGGCCCGCTTCCCCCCGCTCCCAACGTGGGACGGAGGGGGAAGTACAAGCCAAGCTCCTCTGCGGCCCGCTTCCCCCCGCTCCCAACGTGGGATGGAGGGGGAAGTACAAGCCAAGCTCCTCTGCGGCCCGCTTCCCCCCGCTCCCAACGTGGGATGGAGGGGGAAGTACAAGCCAAGCTCCTCTGCGGCCCGCTCCCCCCGCTCCCAAAGTGGGACGGAGGGGGAAGTACCAGCTCTTCTGCGGCCCGCTTCCCCCCGCTCCCAAAGTGGGATGGAGGGGGAAGTACCAGCTCCTCTGCGGCCCGCTTCCCCTCCTTGGCCAGCTTCCCGCGCACCCACCTCCCACGTGCCCCCCGGCCCACCTCCCATGGCCTTGCCCCCCCCCGAGCCGACCTCCCGTGCCCCCCCCCGAGCCCTCCTCCTGCGCCCCCTCCCCAAACCCACCTCCCGTCCCTGGCAGCTGCCACGGGGATATCGGGGGCAGAAGGGGATATCGGGGGCAGGAGGGGGAAGCGTCCGGCGACAAGCTGCACCCACCCGGTCAAGGTAAGTCACCCCACCCAGTCACTGTCACCCACTGTCACCATAACCCACTGTCACTGTCACCCACTGTCACTGTCACCCACTGTCACCATAACCCACTGTCACTGTCATCCACTGTCACCATTACCCACTGTCACCATTACCCACTGTCATCGTCAACCACTGTCACTGTCACCCACCGACTCACTGACTGTCACTCACCAAGTCACTGTCACCCACCCAGTCACTGTCAAGTCACTGTTCCACCCAGTCACTGTCAAGTCACTGCCCCACCCAGTCACTGTCACTCACTCAGTCACCCAGTCACTGTCTCCCACCCACCCACTGTCTCCCACCCACCCAGTCACTGTCTCCCACCCACCCAGTCACTGTCTCCCACCCACCCAGTCACTGTCTCCCACCCACCCAGTCACTGTCTCCCACCCACCCAGTTACTGTCTCCCACCCACCCAGTCACTGTCTCCCACCCACCCAGTCACTGTCACCTAGCCACCCATCCACCCAGTCACTCTCTCCCACCGTCATTCACCCACATTCAACATTCACCCACCCACCCACTGTCATTCACCCACTGTCATTCACCCATCCACCCACTCACTCACTGTCATTCACCCACCCACCATCATTCATCCACCCACCCACCATCATTCATCCACCCACCGTCATTAAACCATCATTCAACCGTCATTCACCCACCCACCGTCATTCACCCACCCACTGTCATTCACCCACCCACCCACTGTCATTCGCCCACCCACTGTCATTCGCCCACCCACTGTCATTCACCCACTCACCCACTGTCATTCTACTGTCATTCACCCACTCACCCACCCAGGCAGGCAGACACATGTCTTTTGTTGAAAATATAAAAATAAACAGGTTGCATTGTAATGTTTTATTCTGTAGTACAATAAGAAAACAGTTAAGTAAAAGTTGCGCTCTAAAAGATATTTTTTCGTGGTAGGTGCGCTATGGGTTCGGGGGGGGGCGCTCTGGGTTCGGGGGGGGCCTGCTCCTTTCATTTGTCCTGGGCCCCATGATTTCTGTTGGCGGCTCTGCCTGGATCACTCGCAGTCCTGGGCTGTTTTTGGCATTTATGGCGCCGTACAGTACGTTTACGGCGCTATAAACGCCAAAAACAGACTCTGGGTGGACCGGGACGGAGGTGGGTGGACCGGGACGGAGGTGGGTGGACCGGGACGAAGGTGGGTGGGTGCCCCTGGCGCCGCGGCAGGCAGCCAGTGGTAGGCTAGCCTATGCTGCTACGCAGGAGGAAGCGCAGCGCACTGTCATTGGTAGCACTCAGGAGTGATGCGGCTCTCATTGGTAACACTACCTACCAATGAAAGCCGTCACACTCCCAAGTCGGGACCAATCTGTGCTGCAGCCGGGACCGCCATTGCGCTGTGGTTATAAATTATGCCCCCCCCTGAAAAAATTTCTGCGGACGCCCATGTATACTGTATATAAATCTTGCTAATCTTGTTTCCTACACATTACTCAAGGAGAAAGGATGACAACACCAGTTATAGGGGCAAATTGTGGTACATCTCAATATAATGTTGCCATTATTAACTTGTCCCCCTAACGCTTCCTCTAATTCCTCCCCAAAATAGTAACTACAGTAGCAGAAGTGAAGTAAAATTGGAGCAAAGCTCCTTGATGCATTGTTTTTATGAAATATTAAACTGCGATACTGCTCTGATCTTCAGTATCAGTTTTATAAATAACTCCTATTGACACAAAGTGGCTAGTAATAAAATTACGCAAATTGCATGTATTTAGAGCAATTCTTCAGTTCTTGACACAATTTATATTCCCCCAAATGTATAACTTGGGCTACATTCTCTGCTTAGTTAGGTATCTGCCCCAAGCTAACATTGAAAATGCTCTTATCTGCACTTGTGGTCTCCCCTCATTTTCTCATCGTGTTACTCATAGTCTGTTCTGGTCCCTCTTGTATTTAATTGGCCACCTCATTCATTGATCATTTGTATTATCTCAGGCCATTTTGGAGTTATCCAGTCATATTCTCAACATGTTCTCTTGTGTATCTTATCCCGCAAGCTCTGCTACTGCTTTGTTGCCCTCCCCATACCATGAAGGGGATAGAAAAGATAAGCGCAAACTCTCATGAGAATAAACTTTAGTATAAAAGCAATTGAAATATCAATACAACAATGAGAAATTAAAAACAAACAGGTATAAAGATCCTCAATGGTATGAGGTTACCGAACTCCCACAAGCATCAAAAATGGTAGGAATCTTATAGATGAAACCGGCAAGGTGGCGATGAGCAAAGATGGATGAGTGCCCCAGGACCGGGTGCTTTACTAACCGGAACATATGTCCTCTGCAGTGCTGTGACAACGCGACTACTTGCCCGTGGGAGCAGGATCAGGTGCTTTTTTCCTCATAGCTAATTCTCCCTCAAGTACGTTGAGACCGTGATTTCCTGCCAGTAAGGATTCCGTTTCTGGCCTTGCTTGTAGCCTTGCAGATCTCTGCAGTTCACCTAATACTCCCTCTTGCAATCTATGGCACCTGTGCTGGCTTTCACTGCTGCCTTAGTCCTGTGCTCTATCATTGGAGGATTCTCACACACCTCCCTCCTGTTATTGGCCCGTCACACTTTATATGCTGCTCTCCCCAAACTGCTTCACTGCCGAGCATAATCCTTCACTGAATGTCATAGTGTTCTGCCACAAGCCTCCTGGCTTGCTTTGTTTGTTTACTAATCTTTGCCTTGCTTTAGTCTCTAGTTCTCATCATTAGTTCCTGTGTATCCCGAGACCTGCTGCTACTCTACACGCAGAGAGGTCTGTGTTCCTGTGTACCTTGAGGTCTGCTGCTACTCTCCACGCAGAGGCCTGTTTCGGACTCCTGTGCTGAAGCGCTGGTTTGCCAGCACTGGTTCTTTTTACCTGCTGCATTCTCCCCTAGAAGAGGTTACCTTCCGTTTCCTGAGGTCTGCTGCTACTCTCCACGCAGAGGCCTGTTTTGGACTCCTGTGCTGAAGCGCTGGTTTTCCCCGGCGCTGCCTGTGGTGTTCTTCGGCCAGCCTGCTGTCTCCCTCTACAGAGATTGGCATCATGGGCCATGCCCGCTCCTCGCGCAGAGGCCACTCCCACGCTCTCGCTCCCACGCCGAAGCAGAGAGCACTCGTCGACCCGTTGCCGAACTCCGGCCTGAACCACGACGATGCTGCCTTCTCCGATCCTGACCCTGGCTTGTCCTCAGACTACGCTGCCTTCTCCAGTCCGGAGCCCGGCTTCTTTGACCATGAACTTCGAACTCTGAATCCGGCTCCGAGGCCTAAGGTCGGTGATTATTTAACCCCACCTCAGCCCCGCAGCCCGGTCTCGGTTTGTGGCGAGCACGTCCGTGACACTGCCTGGTCGAGACCAGGAGTGAGTGATTTACCTACCAGAGCAGATGTTCACCTACTGTAATTTGGGCACTTCTCCATACTGGCCCATCCTCTGATCACCAGGTCCTCACTGACTTGTTCCATTGAATAATGACATAACAACCAACTTGCTGCTTCCAGTTTCTCAAGGGCCATCAGAAATCAATGGACTATCATATCTTCCTTTTTCTCTCAATCCCACCTATCTAAGATTTAAATTTATTTATTACAACATTTATATAGTACTGTGACAGGGCCTTAATCCCTGTCTAAAAGGGCACCAAATAGAAAGCCTGTATCTGACTGATGAGTCCAGCAGAGAGCTGGTTATTTCCGCTGCAGACAATTAGCCAGTCTCCACCTAGCACATCAGTCAGGCAGAAAAGCCTCCTGTTTAAATTGCAAGGGATTGCTGTAGCACAGGGGAAGTGGGTGCTGATTAGTGAGAGATCCCAAAAAACCAGACCCTCTATTCCAGGACACAGCCATCCCTGGAACCCAGAGGGTGCACCCCACGGACACCAACCCAGAACCGGACTGATGTAAAGAGCCCCTTATAACAGGTACCTCTTTGGATGTTGCGTCAGAGGCTGGTAAGAGGCCTATCCTTCCAGTCCTGCAGATAGGGACTGGGAAGTATGAGTAAGCCCTTACGAAGGGATAGGCTGTTTTGTTTATTTTATATGCTGCCTTAAAGCTGTGATGTTTTGAAGCTACAGGCTAAATAAAAGTCAATGTTTATTTCCCTCAAATCTATGTCTCCCTGGTTATACCTCTACGGACGTTTCCTACATATGGTGTGCGAGTGGGATAAGAGGTGGCCCATTCATTTCAAAGGGGCCCCGGAGACCATCCGGGAAAATTGTTTTACTTTTGTTTGCCTACAGTTCCTGCAACAGCTTGCGCAACAATAGAAAGAATAAAAGAATCACGTGCAGAAGTGACCAAAATTAAAGGGCTACACAAACAGGCAAGAAAGTTACACTGAGCTGGAGAAAGCCACCATGCCACAGTCTGACTGGGGGAACTGTGACAGATGGTGACCTCTGTGACAAAAGTCTACCCCACCAGTGTGAAGAAGAAAAAACCCAAAAAATTGTTTTTTTTAAATGGCCGCTCAGAAAAATAAAAAAGTCTATAGAGACACCTGTGAGAGCTATGAACTCTGCAAGGGAAGTCTGCCCACCAGTAGGACTACCAGCTGGGGTTCTAGCATATATGGAGGAAATCGCTGCAATAGCGCCTCCCTAGGTCAGGGGAAAGAATACACCTGAAACTGCCAAAATGGAGGGCAAAATGTGGTGTTCTTGTATTGAAAGCGGCCACATGGAAGAGTGTCCCTTCCGGTACTACTAGGATACTGATGATGATGTCTTCTATGTGGGCCCAGAAACACGACATACTCAAAAAACACCCCTAGGATGGTGGAGCGGCCTGAACCCTGTACGCACCAAAAGAACAGGTCTCTATGACCATGAATATGATTGTCAGCAGCAAGAGCAGGATCAGCTGAATGCCAAATATTTCTGCCAATTAACGCAACTGCAAGAAAATCATGGTGGATGCAGTGAAACTGCTGAAGTTTCAAATAAAGATGGAGACCCCAGTATCCCTGATAGGATGGAGTCGTCCAAAGCAAAAAGGCGGAAAATTAAAAGAGTTTCTCAGCTTACTGTGGAAGTTGTAGACATGTCCAAAGATGACCCTGTGACATAAGAAGGGGGCCGAGATGTCCTGCAACCTAGAGTGAATGGAAAATTCGTCCTGGGAATAAAGAAATCTCCAGAGGGCCCAAGACAGAAGTCGTGAACCCTGAAAAAGCGACTGTCCGGGGCTGACAGTGAAAACTCCTCAACAAACAATACTAGGGAAGCAGAGCCAGAACCAATAAGTGACGATCCCTTGACCAGCCCTGAAGATGCCCTGCAAACTGACTGTGATCTCCTCTATAAATGATTGGAAAAGGGCATAGAAGCTGTAACGCCGAGCTACAGAGTGGTCTGCTCACACTCACCTTTGACTGTGGGACTGTGATGAACACGGAGTGTTGCTTGCATAGTGACTTCAAAGACCTGACGACTGAGCTGAAGACGCGAACGCCATTATTACCGACATGGTCAAGAAACAGAACTGCTCTGACGAAGTTATTGTTGATGGGAAGCCCAGGTATGAGGAGGCTCAGAAGAAGGCCCTCAGTCTCAGTATAGAGCTGGAACATTCAGGAGTCTCACAGTCTCAGCACAGAGCTGGACATCTGTCAAAAGGAGTTTTGGAGTCTCAGTGCAGACCTGGGAGTCACTCATGAAGAAATTCACACTCTCAACATAGAGCTGGTTGTCTCTCGCAAGGAGGTCAGCGGTCTCAGGACAGACTTGGACCTTTTCCAGAATGAGGTTCACAGTCTCCGCACCGAACTGGAAATCTCTAAAAAGACATTTCACAGGCTCGCGGCAGAGCTGAAAGTCTCTCAAAAAGATGTCTACAGTCTTAGTACGGATTTTGAAGTCTCTCAGAAAGAGCTTCATGCCCTCAACCTAGAGCTAGAAGTCTCACGCCAGGAGACCTGGTGTCTCAACTCAGAAGTGTGTATATAGGATGGAGGATTATGAGGAGCCCTGAGGGTTATAGACTGTGGAAAGAACGAATAGAAACCTGACAGAGGAGGTTTCATATCTAACAGATCAAGCCAGTAAAGGAGAAGAGAAACTTCATGAAGAAGTTAAGGAGAAGCAACAACTCCAACGAGGAGTTCATAATAAGGAAAAGAGCAAATCCCTGCGTCTGCAATTGGTACTCTCTCAGATCAGAACAGAAAGAAGAAGAAAAGCATGCTAACACTCCAGAAATACGTCCAAGCTCTCATTCAAGGAAGATTTGAGATAGATAGTGTAGGTACCAGCAGAAATGCAGAAATGCTCTGCGACGCTCGTCATACAGGCTGCTTACCGAGGAATGAAAACTCACTAGATTTATTGCCAAAATAAAGCAGCATGCCTTCTCCTGTCAATGTGCAGAATGCAACTACAAAGGAAGAAGTATGAACATTTGAAACAATCGGTAATTGTGGTCCAATCAAATGTAAGAAAATGTCTGCAGCAAAGATGGAAAATGAAAATGAAGGATGCTGCTGGTGTGATTCAGTCCAGATATAGGTCCTACATCACAACCACGCAAGCTGTGTGTTGCTACAAGTGCATCCACAATACCATCTCAGTGGTACAACCGGTGGTCCATAAAACCCAAGGAAAAAAAAACAAATGCGTACTGAGACGGACAATACAAATTCAGTCCTGTTACCGTACCCACGGGGCCCAAACCCATTTGCTCATGATGAAAATTATGTCTTTTACTAGATTAAAGTGCTGAGAAGAACACGACGCCGTGACATCATGACGTTTGGGCGCAAACATTGCACGCAGCCAGATTCAAAAGGGACTGCAGGGGTTGTTGTTTTTTACTCCTTGATAAAGTACCTGCTGGTACGAAATGCGTAGGAGAGCCTTTTGTACCTCCTTTTTAGATGTCTTTTCAATAAACCATTTTTTATTATCATTTTGCACCCTGACTCCCTTCGGCGGTGCGCTACCTTTTTTTAAGGATTTTGCTAGATTAAGACAGAACAGTGTCTGTGATCACTTCCCTAAAGATGCAACCATAGTTTCCCGCTCGTCTTTGCAAGGAAAAAGGGCACAAGTCTACAGGCTTGTGAACGGCAAAAAGGGGAATGACAAAAAGACTGATGTACGGGAATGTAGGGATCTTAAACCAGCCGCAAATGACCCCTTTACAGATAAGGGGGTCGTACTATTTGCAGGTAAGCCCTTGAGTGATAAGGAAGCTTTATGCCGAGGTCCCCTGGTATGGAAGGAGCTTCAGCAGTAGAGAGACCCCGCCAGGCATTTCTTAGGACTTCAGCTTAGAAAACATAATATGTCAAGAAAGGGAGGCCCAAATATCAAACAGAGATGCCACTGGGGTCAATCAGAGTGGATAAAAACTCCACCCAGGTTGAACTACCCATGATCATTGATGCTGAACCAGATGCAGGTGGTCACACTAGTCTCAGTGAAGAATAGATTGTTCGACGCATGGAAAAACTTGTGGCCAAGGCCAATTAAGACTTTTTAAAATGGAAAGAAGACCTTGAGTAAAGAGTTCTCCACAGACGTGAGGAAGATAAGCACCTCATGGAAAGACTTCTTTGGAAGTCCTCCACAAGCGACTTGAGCTGATTTGAAGCACCTCCTGGAAGAGACATTGGTTATCTGCACCAGCCACAAGAACTGGGTAACAGGTGGCCTCCTCAACCACAACCACAAACTACCAGAAAGGTAGCAACCCTCAGTAACTCGTCTTTCGAGTACCAGATAATGGCACAGAGGTGAAAACAAAATTCTCATTCAAGCCACAGTTACATCTCGAGTGAGAGTGGAAGGATGGGCTTCAGCCGTGGCTAGTCAAAACTACCCAAAAGGGGGAAGTATGTGACAGGGCCTTAACCCATGTTTAAAAGGGCACCAAAAAAAAACCTGTATCTGACTGATGAGTCCATCAGGGAGCTGGTTAATTTCTGTTACAGACAATTATCCAGTCTCCATCTGGCTCAGCAGTCAGGTAGAAAAGCCTCCTGTTTAAACTTCAGGAGAATGCTCTAGCACAGGGGAGGTGGGTGCTGATCACTGAGAGATCCCAAATAATCAGACACTGGAACCTTTCAGAGGTCATTAGAACCTGTCAAAGGGTGCACCCCACAGACACCAACACAGACCCAGACTGATGTAAAGAGCCCCTGATAACAGGTACCTCTTTGCACTTTGGCTCGGAGGCTGGTAAGAGGCCTATCTTCATAGCCCCGCAGATAGAAACTATCCTCCCAGCTCTGCAGATAGGAATAGGCCTGTTATGTTTATTTTGAATGCTGCCTTAAAGCTGTGTTACATAGTTACATAGTAGATGAGGTTGAAAAAAGACATGCATCCATCAAGTTCAACCAATGCTAAATTTAGACAACAGATACTTTATCCTATATCTATACTTACTTATTGATCCAGAGGAAGGCAAACAAAAACCCAGTGACATATCATCTAATGATATCTCATAAGGGGAAAAATACATTCCTTCCTGACTCCAAGAATTGGCAAACGGATTACTCCCTGGATCAACATCCTTCCCATGAATACTTATTTGGTATACCCCTGTATACCTTTCACAGTCCCCATGGGTAATACAACAAATGGAAAAGTGCTGGAAGCGCTAAGTGTTACAAACAATATGTGTAATGACCACTAATGACTAGATCTAATCAAACAGAGTAGGAGTACTTATACATGTAAGCAGGGCTGCCTGATAGCACACTGACTGAACAAGATCAGGGAGAAATACCTGTATCTCGGAGATACTGTGAAAACAACCTAGCAGCTCTGAATGGATTTCTCCCCTGACGTCTGCTCCTGCACCTTAGCTCAGTACATGGAGCATACAGACCGCACCGGATTGCCCACCCAGATGTTCCCCTGCAGCAGAGGAGCCATCAGTAGTCATTTGCCACTGTTTGGATATGCCTTTTTAAACTCCTAATTGTTGTGAGCAGGATTCTGTTTTTTTGTTAACCGGATCAGCAGTGTGACACAACTTAATTTTTAGACTGACGTCTTTTTTATAATAAACTAGCTGACCTATCCGGCGTTGCCCGGGATTTAATTTTCCCGCTCCCCATGTCTCTCCGCTCCCCTCCTCTCTCCACTCTCCCTGTGTCTTTCTCCCCTCCCCGTTGACAGGCAGTGGGGGTTTGCGGGCCGCGCGGTGTGCTGCGGTGGCAGAGGCGGGTTGCGGAGAAGCGCTGTCGGGGTTGTTCACAGGCAAGGGAGTGGTGGCGGCGGTGCGGCACGCTGCGGGGGAGCGGGGCTGGTTCCCGGCGGGGAAGGTGGTGGTGCGCTGCAGTGGCTGCAGCGGGTTGGTTGTCGGCGCCGGCTCTGTGGGGGGGTGTGTGCTGGAGAGGGGGAGGCGGTAGGGTTTTCACAGGCATCGGGGGTGGCGGCAGTGCGCTGCGGGGGTGGGCGAGCTGGCATCAGGCTCACTGGGGCTGGCGGCGGCAGACGGGGGTGCTGGTTCCCGGCTCCCGGCTCAATGGGGGTAGCGGCGGTGAGCTAAGGGTGGTTTGACTGTCCCGCCCTGCGTAGGCATGGCCGTGACGTCAGCCCACCCCGCAGGCCGATGAGCTGTGGCCGTCCGCCGGCCAATCACAGGGGGCACAAAATGACAGACAAACATTTTTTCACTTTTATATATATAGATCACAGGGGGCACAAACTGACAGACAAACATTTTTTTCACTTTCATATATATGTAGATTAGCTTAAGTGATCTTTCCAGCAGTGTTTTGATTGTTTATTGTTTGTTGGTGTGTTAGTCTTGTCCTGTTTCAGTTGTTTGTTGTTATGTTATTTATGTAGCAGTATACACTATGATTGTCCCTTGTTTTTGATGCCACATGTTCTGAGGATACCTCACCATGACCTGGATCTGGATGTTCCAAATTGGACTTCAAATATAAGGTTTAATATTACCGTTTAAGTGCATTTATTGGAATATATTGAGGCACCGGTTTGTATTTGTTTCATGCAAGACTCCATGGCTAATGAATTCCACATTTTAACCTCCTTTACTGTAAAGAACCCTTTCCTTTGTTGCTGGTGAAATTTCCTTTCCACCAACCTTAAGGGATGACCCCGTGTCCTTTGTACTGCCCGTGGGATGAATAGTTCTTTTGAAAGATCCTTGATCTGTCCCCGAATATATTTGTATATAGTTATATCCCCTCTTTGCCGCCTCTTTCCTAATGTAAATAAATGTAATTTAGCTAGCCTCTCCTCATTAGTTACATTGTCCATCCCTTTATTAATTTGGTGGCTCTTCTCTGCACTCTCTCTAGTTCCATAATGTCTTTTCTAAGGAGTGGTGCCCAAAACTGTACTCCATATTCAAGGTGTGGTCTTTGTGTAAAGGAGCATAATTATGTTTACTTCCTTTCCATCCATTGCCCATTTAATGCAAGATAAAATATTGTTTGACCTTGCAGCTACTGCATGACTTTGGGCACTATTGTTAAGCCTGCAGTCTACAAGCACTCCTAAATACTTCTCCATCAAGGATTCCCCCAATTTATCCCCATTTAATTTGTAAGTCACCTGTTTGCTTCCCAAACGCATACCCTTACATTTATCTGTATTAAACCTCATCTGTCATTTACCTGCTCAAGTTCCCAGTCTCTCCAAGTCCTTCTGGAGAGAAATTACATCCTGCTCTGATTCTATTACCTTACACAATTTAGTTTCATCAGCAAAGATGGAGACTTTGCTCTCGATGCCAACCTCGAGGTCATTAATAAACAAGTTAAAAAGCAAGGGTCACAGTACCGATCCCTGAGGTACTCAACGCACGACCTTAGCCCAACCTGAAAAAGTTCAATTTATGACAACCCTCTGTTGTCTGTCCTTTAACCAGTTTTCAATCCAGGTGCATATACATATACAGTATTATTACTGAGTCCAACTTTCTTTATTTTGTACACCAACCTCTTGTGTGGAACCGTATCAAAAGCCTTTGCAAAATCTAAGTAGACCTTTACCCTAGTCTAAATTCCTACTTACCTCCTCAAAGAAACAAATAAGGTTAGTTTGGCATGCTCTTACCTTCATTTCCTTGGAAGAAGGGGTGGCTCAGTGAGTAGAGACACTGACTGACACTGGTTCAATTCCCAGTGTTGGCTCCTTGTGACCTTGGGCAAGTCACTTTAGCTCCCTGTGCCTACGGCACCAAAAACATAGATTGTAAGCTCCACAGGGTAGAGACCTGTGCCTGCAAAATGTCTCTGTAAAGCGCTATGTAAAACTAGCAGCGCTATACAAGAACATGCATTATTATATATTATTATAAATCAATGCTGACTATTACTAATAATTTTGTTTTCCATTAGGTATTCCTGAATATTATACCGTATTAAACCTTCAAGTAGTTTCCCCCCTATTGAAGTCAGGCTTACAGGTCTGTAATTCCCCGGGTGTGATCTAGCTCCCTTTTTAAATATAGGCACTACATCTGCTTTACGCCAATCTTGTGGTACTGAGCCTGTAGAAATGGAGTCCTTGAATATGAAATCTAATGGTTTGGCTATTACTGAACTTAACTCCTTGAGATCTCTTGGATGTATACCATCGGGGCCAGGTGCCTTTTTTACTTTAATTTTTTCCAGCTGCGTATGAACTTCTTCCTCAGTTAACCAATTGTTCATTAATATGGAGGTTGTGGCTTCCTCCTGTGGCACTACTATTGAAATTGATTCTTCTCTGGTAAACACAGAGGCAAAGAATTTGTTTAATACCTCTGCTTTTTCCATGTCTCCAATAAGCTGCCTGCCCATCTCACACTGAAAGGGTCCTACATTTTCTTTTCTGATTTTTTTTTTGTTATTAAGCTACTTAAATAACTTTTTAGGGTTGATCTTACTTTCTATTGCAATCCTTTTTTCATTATCCATTTTTGCTAATTTGATTGCCCTTTTGCAATTTTTTTTACATTCCTTATAATTCTGATACGATGTCTCTATCCCGTCTGACTTAAAGAATCTAAACGCCTGCCACTTCTTTTCCATTTCCTCCCCTACCTGTTTATTTAGCCACATTGGTTTTGACATATTTCTTTAATACTTACTATCCAAGGGTATACTGTACACTGATAAGTGTGCTTTTCTAACAATGTTTTAAAGACTGCCCATTTATCTTCTACATTTCTTCTACATTTTCCATGCAAAAACATCACCCCAATGTATTACTTGCAAATTAGTCCACAGTTTATTAACATCTGCCTTGCTAAAGTCTAAGGTCCTTGTTGAACCCAAGTAATCTGCTTATTTGATCATTTATTTAAAATGAGACCATGTTATGATCACTGTTACAGAAATGTTCCAGGACTTGAATATTTGCTATTACTTCTACATTGTTTGATATTACCAAATCCAGTATTGCCCCTCTCCTGGTTGGTTCCTCAATAATTTGGGTCATATAATTGTCTTTAAGCACCCCCAAAAACCTGTTTCCTTCTTTTGTAATGCTAATCTCATTACCCCAGTCTATGTCTGGATAATTAAAATCTCCCATTCTGCAAACATGACCTAGTTTTGATGCCTTCTCCATTTGCAAAAGTATTTTAGCTTCCTCAATCTCACAGATATTTGGTGGTTTTTAGCATATCCCTACAAACATTTTCTTTGTACTTTTACCTCCACTGCTAATTTCTATTCACAAGGTCTCTACATTGTCATCATTCCCATCGTAAATATTTCCTTTACAATAGGTTTTAGATCCGGTTTATATAAGAATATTCCACCTCCTCTTCTATTTGCTCGATCCTTCGAAAAAGGGAATAACCCTTTAAATGAACTGTCCAGTCATGAGTCCCATCCCACCATGTTTTAGTAATGCCTAATGTGTTGTTTTGATGCTACGGGCTAAATAAAAACCATGTTAGTAAAATGTACATTAGTTAATAAAATAATAGTTGTGTTACATAAGATAACCTCCTTATTAAACAAGTCCCTTAAGCTGGTTATTAGGTGTGTGTGTGTGTGTGTGTAGGTCACGTATTGGACATGGCAGTTATTGAAGTAAATAGATATCAGTAAATGCGTGGTAAGGGTTGTGTGAAGGCATATGGCAGTCACTGGGTGCATGTGGTGTCTAGGTTTAGGGGAACAATGTGTGTAAGGTTCAGTTTGTGTGAGGGCCAGCTTATTCAGTGATGTTATGTGTGTGAAGGTTAATGTGTGCAGGAAGGTGTTTTCATTTAAAGTGTATGGCGATATCTGGATATGTGGTCTAGTGGAGTAAGGATGTGCAATATCTATCTTATGTGCTATGTTACCTGAACACGTGGATGTCCCAAATGTGAGCAAGTCTGTCCGTGCATACAGTAGGAGCTGCAAGTGGTGTATGACTAAACTGAGGAGGAAATCAAATGAATGAATGTGACCAAGTGAGGCCCTAAAATGAATCTATAATAAACATTCAAATCTCCACCCCCCAAAAAAAAAAATTACAGGTGAGCTGCAGACATCAATAAAATGCTTCAAACATTAATTTGTGCTATTCATTGTATTGTAATTGCAATGTATTGATCATATTGTAAAAATATAAGGCCTGTAAGTGTCAACATGTATTAATTCATATTAGTAACTGTATATTTGATGATAAATGCTAAAACTGAGGAGTTATATAAACATTTTCAAGTACTTGTGTCATGAATTATAGACCTACAGTATTCCTATCCATTTTGCCATGCTTTTACTACACTGGCAATATTTTCAGACTCTAAATGCAAAATTATGTAATGTCATCTGCAAATAGTGCAGCTAGGCCTTCCCATCTATGACAAATCTATTTGGTCCACTCAACTATATATTTAGAGCAGACTAATGTTTCTAACAAATATTGTTCTCGTGAACAGCCATAAAAACAAGCACATGCACAGGATTCTGGCTAGTTATGGATAAATATTTTTTTATATTCTCAGGTTCTGTTTGATTTACTATCCCACTAACTCTAGAGGTGACACAATTCATGTGGTTCAGCATATACATGATGTAAGACATGTTATATAAACAGTCAGTTACAATACAACAAGCCTGAGCATTCATTGTTCTGCTTCAGTGTTTGCAGATTCATGACCGGAACCTTAGATTATAGTTCTGCTAGTAATTTGTTTACAGACTTTATGCTTATACAGAATAATGTGCAACATTTTCATGCCAAGAGAAGCGGGGGGTACGAACGCAGTGGATGCCTTGTACCTTGAGCGGCTGGGATTGAGTATCAGTTTATTTTGCCTTTTTCGAGGGAAGTACCACTGTGGTGGGAACGAGCTTGAAGAAGGGCCAGTGCCTGAAACGTAGACTCCCGTTATTGGCCATTTTCTTTTCACAAGCTATTGTAGTTGTCCTGGCATTCATGCGCTGTATATTTCTAGCACTATTAGTTCTCCTGATGGTGTTTTTCACTAGTTGTTTTATCTTGTAGTGTTCCCTATCCCTATTTTTCATTTTTTGTTTGGCTCAGAGATTAGAGTGGGGTTGTTGGGACATTCTCCCTTCCGCATCACCAAGAATATTGTTCATTTGTAATACGGTATGTTCTCTTGTTGTGTCTTTACACTGTTAGAAATTAAATAATTCTTCACAGTACATTTGTGTCCAACTCATTTATTTATAGTGGTGTTGGTAACCTTCCATCATATTACTTTTTGAAGAACCAGGGGGAGATTCTCTGACCCCCGTACACCGTTTCTATTTAAGTGAGAGCAGTGTTTGTAGTGCAGTCTGATCCTACACATTTTCAGTCATGGAAAAATATCTCTTTAGAATTTTACTGCCATATAAAAATATTCTGCAAAATCTATCAGAAGAATTTAGAAGGGAAATCCTGGGATTGCAGCGGTGCACAGCCAAAACAGGAGGAGGGGACCAGCAAGGTGTGGGTTAAAAAATTACTTTATTGGTACATGATATCGGGCTAACAAACTCTAACGCGTTTCGGACGTGAAATGTCCTTTATCAAAGAGCTGATTTGCGTCTATCCCCCATTGCAGTCTTATAGATCAAGCCCCGCTTGCCCGTGTCACCGCGCTGCGTGGTATTGGCGCGAAAACCGCCGAGCTACAACCTTATTGGTCAAGGTCAGCAACCAATGGGAAGGCTCCATGTGAGTGGTGTATTGCAGAGCGAGGATGATGACGCGCTGCTCTCGCCGGCGCGGCACCTTCTCCGCCATGATGCATAGCAACGCTGCATAGTTACCATTAATAATTCCTAACAACAACAAAGAGCCTCCCCTTAAGGTGCATGAAACCGTATATGAACGGATGAGCGGGCAGGAACGGAGAATGAGGGAGAGGGGGGGGGGAGAGGGTGGGAGAGGGGGGGGGGTTGGGGGGGGGGGAAGGACAAACAATAAGACTGTTAAGGAGGAGAAAAAGACAATACAATAACATTAACATTAGCATAGCAATAGTTTCTAGGCTATATACATAACAACATTGACAAAAAGATATTAAAAACAATAGATCATCGAATAGCAAATCTAAAAACTGAAATGGAGGCAATACATGAATTTCAAGGAACAATGTTGGAATGTGTTTTATTTCAAGTGACTATAAATAAAGAGTATTTTTGAAATCAATTATTCAGTCTATGTGTATTTATTGGATAACCTTGATTTGTTTTGTTTTATTAATACTCTAATGGGAGAGACACATGTCTGCCCCTGTTATAACACAATGCATTATATTGTATGGGGATCCTCATATTGCCCCCATGTATGTTATGTCCTTTCTCAAAAAACATTAATCAAATGTGAGGACAAAGTCAGGTTTAACAACACCAATTGCTTATTTGGAATATGCCTATATCATAATGGATGTTGAGGTGCAATGAACAGTGGTGTATGTAAAAATAGTTTTGAAACACATTAATTTAAACTTATATGTCCATATGGACACAGATGTTTGATTTTAGTAGCTATATGGAGCCAAAATATCCACTAAGTCTAGGAAACCTTGACCAATGTTTGTACATTTATTTAAGGAAGTGTTTGAGCTCCCAGTCCTGGTTTATGCCCCTGGGTGCCAGCGTCCCAAGGGCATAAATCCAGAACATCTCCCTACAATTTAATGATGCCTCCCTGTGGCCTCCCCTAGGGTGTATGGGGATGTTTTCAATAGCGCTGTATGTAAATGTTTTTATAGATCCCACAGGACATATATTGAAATGGCGCGCCACGGGAAAGCGATCATCACGGTTCCTAATACTGCGAATATGCTCATTAATTCTGATTTTGAGTGCTCTTGTTGGCCTGCCTATATAGCCACTCCCACATGCACATTTTAACAAGTAAATGACATAATTAGTGTTACATGTCATAAATGACTCGATACGGTATATATGACCAGTTTGTACATCTTTAAGAGATTTGATTGGTTCAGCATATCTGCAGAGATTACATAGTCCACACTTGTAGAATCCCTTTGGTAGTTGTTTTTTGCTAGTTTTCTTGGACCCATACATACTTGGAGAAACATAGTTTCCAATGGTCTTCGCCTTTCTGAAGACCATTCTCGGATTAAATCTAGTATACTGATCTAAATCTGTATCTAACTTTAAGATTCCCCAATGTTTCTGTAATATGAATCTAATTTGCTCAGATTGCTTAGAAAACATGGTTATGAACAGTGGACACTGGTCTGTTGCATTTCTGTTCATACTTTTTGTAGTTGTTTTTTTGGGAGTCCTCTTTTTAAGAAGGTGTTCCCGGTCCATTTCTAAGGCATGGTTGAATGCAGTTTTTATGTCCCTCTTTCCATAACCACGTTCTCTAAACCTGTTCTTAAGATCTTCTGCTTGTTCCGTAAAGGACTCTTGTGTGGAACATAACCTCCTTAACCTCAGGAATTGTCCTTTCGGTATGCCCTTAATTAGTGATCTAGGATGGGCGCTGTTTGATCTGAGCAGAGAGTTTTTGGAGTTTGCTTTTCTGTAGATGTTGGTCTGCATTTGTTGACAAACATCTATGTATAAATGTGGATCTAGGTAATCAATCTGTGTATCGTGGTACGAGTGTGTAAACTTCAAATTGGACGTGTTTGCCTCAAGATATTCAAAAAAGCTGTGCAGTGTATTGGTGTCCCCGTTCCAGATAAATAATAAATCATCAATGAAACGACGATAAAAAATAAAATAACAGTCTTATTGTTTGTCCTTTCCCCCCCTCCACCCAACACCCCCCAACCCCCCCCCTAACCCAACCAACACCCCCCCCCCTCTCCCTCATTCTCCGTTCCTGCCCACTCATCCGTTCATATACGGTTTCATGCACCTTAAGGGGAGGCTCTTTGTTGTTGTTAGGAATTATTCATGGTAACTATGCAGCGTTGCTATGCATCATGGCGGAGAAGGTGCCGCGCCGGCGAGAGCAGCGCGTCATCATCCTCGCTCTGCAATACACCACTCACATGGAGCCTTCCCATTGGTTGCTGACCTTGACCAATAAGGTTGTAGCTCGGCGGTTTTCGCGCCAATACCACGCAGGGCGGTGACGCGGGCAGGCGGGGCATGATCTATAAGATTGCAATGGGGGATAGACGCAAATCAGCTCTTTGATAAAGGACATTTCACGTCCGAAACGCGTCAGAGTTTGTTAGCCCGATATCATGTACCAATAAAGTAATTTTTTAACCCACACCTTGCTGGTCCCCTCCTCCTGTTTTGGCTGTGCACCGCTGCAATCCCAGGATTTCCCTTCTACAGCAACTCTGAGCGTGATGCACGCACCATAGGAAGCTGCCAATCGTGAGTATGGTTTGTCTCCTCTACGTGGAGACTTGTTGACCAGCAACAGTGTTGCAGCCAAAGTGTTCAGTTCAGCAGAGTACACAACAATATTGGTATGTTAACCCTTTATTTACTCTTGCCTATGGACTATCATATCCTATAAAATCACTGCTGCACTTCAAACACTGGGTCCAATACTCCATTATTCTGGCTTCATATGCTTCCTTTACACCATGATATGTGGACAATTCAATTCATCAAGTGATAGAGTCCAACTTGGATTGAGCACTGTTTACTGGGACTTGTCCCAAACCCTTTTATCAGAAGAATTTGTTTCTATAGAATAATATTCGAAGGACCTGAGAACTAAGGACATTGCCATCATAGATGTGGCAATCTGCTTTTTTACAAGCTTTGAATATTAATAATAGCTCAAATCATTCCAACGTGACGGATATCGGAATTTCTATTTAATTTGAATGAATCTGTAACTCCTTAGGAAGCTGAGCAAGTTAATTACCTCTCCTTGGTGAATTTCTGCTTCATTTATTTAGATTGATTTTGACTATGGATAGAAATGTAACAATGTGAAGGTGTTATGATATAATTCAGAGAAGCAGAGCAATGTGAGTGCTTTTTATAATGGTTTATTGGTCTAAGTCTGCATGTTTACAACAGCAGCATATGGGTATTTTCCTTTTTGTACACTTTTGACAACATATCCTGCTATTTGACCTTGTCTTCTCATAATCTCCTGAATTCAGTGGATCTAAAACAAAATTGGACGGAGAAGAGATTAAGTGATTATCTGAAAGCCCACATATCAAAACATCAATTCATCTTCTGTTTGTGCAGTAAAGTAATATTTATTAAATCACATACAGTACTTTGTCTCCCAAACATGAGTTTTCCAAGTGTTCTATTTTAGTGGACAATCAATATGTCAAAATAAACATACATTTCAAAAAGCAAAGGGGGGGGGGAGCTTTTCGAACAAAGCTAACAATAAAATCTGAATGTTTATGGTGATCTATATCATTGGTTCCCAACTGTTCTGATTCTCATCTGAACTGCTACAGTATGTTGGTCTTTGGTAGAATCTCTGCACCGATGCCCTTATGTAATAGTAAACTCAGAGCACAGTTCTTCTTCTGATTGTAATGTTGGAGTGAGAAACAATGCCAGTCCCCAGAAGCAGCATAAAACATATTCCATTCTATGTGCATCGAGTAACTTCTCTCTAACTCCTCTTATAAATACTCCCCAAGTTCATTTGCAGCTCGAAGGTGCATTTTGGAAACACCTCTTTAAGTATCAGGTTGCACTCCAATAAATATCATTTAATACACAGCTCCCCCCCCCCCCACTTATTTCAAAATATAGTAGGATCACAAACTGTGTACATGCATGAGGTTTGAGTGAAGGTTTTCATGGACGTTGGCATCATGTCTACACAGTTCATTACCCGCTATACTCTTTCCCCGTATGAATTTAATAGAAACTCGTCTTTTGGGGGAGAAAGTCGGGAACCACTGATCTATACTTGTGACAAAAGAAAAACATAAAAACATGCATTTACGAACATAAATTGCAAAAATTTCTACTGTTGCATTAACAGAGATGCACAGGGGCATGGATTCCTCTCTGAAGTGGTGGAAGCATCTACAAAGCTTTGTACAGCACAACGTTATGAGCGTCTCCACTGCTAGAGGAGTTTTACCTAAAATTGTGAACCTTCAAAAGTCTTGCTTTAGGATTTTCTTTTGCTTGACGATTTCACTTAAACATTAACAGCACATTTTTTAATAAGACACTTGGGGGATAGTATTCAGCCATGTTATACTATAATTAAAATATATGTTGGCTCCAACAGTCATATATATATATATATATATATATATATGAACAGTTTTAAAGACAGCGCTCCTTTTTCAACACACCCAAATTGCTGCCCCCCTGGTGACGTGTGCCAAAATGTTGCACCAAATATCAAAATTGAGTATGATGTTTAGATGAACCAACTAGTGCCTACCTATAACAATTGGAATAAAATATATTATAGCAACATGAATCAAACAAAATCTAATTGTAAAAAATGTGCAAAAAATATATGAAAAAATGAAATGGTCTGTTGAACATATAAAAAAGCATAAAAATACAAAAAATTGAACTATAAAAAATGATACTTAAGTCCAAATGAAGTCCATGAATGAATAAAACAAAGGTCCAGGCTGCTTCTTCTTGGGCTCACCAAGTTCCCATAGTACCTATTAGAAAAAGAAAAGAGAAAAAGCGCCCGATCCTTGTGTAAAATCAGATGAACATTTTAATAAATCATGGACAAGACAAATGCACACTTACAATTTGTCTGATTAAAATAAGCATTTTATGGGACCTGCCCATGCACCAATCGAAGACTCCACAGTCACCTCCGCTCTGCAATCTCACGATCAGTTCGAGACCCAGTAGTTGAGAACGCCGGTGAGAGGGACGGTTTGAATTGCAACTACGGTGGCTGACCTGCCTTCGGCACCAGAGAGAGACACAGGAACCACAAGGAAAGTCCTTCCGGTATCCAGTACCACATGCGTGGGAGTAATGGCGGACGCACGCTGCTGAGAAGCTCCTGACGGATGATAATCTATACACCTTGGAGTAAACGGCGTTCTCAACTACTGGGTCTCGAACTGATCGTGAGATTGCAGAGCGGAGGTGACTGTGGAGTCTTCGATTGGTGCATGGGCAGGTCCCATAAAATGCTTATTTTAATCAGACAAATTGTAAGTGTGCATTTGTCTTGTCCATGATTTATTAAAATGTTCATCTGATTTTACACAAGGATCGGGCGCTTTTTCTCTTTTCTTTTTCTAATATATATATATATATATATATATATATATATAGAAAAAAGGGGAGAGAGAGCGCACACCCATAGCGTAAAATAGTAAATTTAATGAGGGGAGGGAGAGGAGGGGGTTAAGAAATGCGCTTACAAAAATGCAATAAAATCAAGCATTGTGTGATATAATCACCACCATCCGGTTCGTTTCTGCAGTAACTTGGGGCAATCCCGGTCTAGCAGTAGCAGGATCAATATCCCAACAAGTGTCCAGGGCAGGCTGTCTTCAATGTAGCCGTGTTAGAGTCCTGGAAAGATGGCTCCTTGTACTTCAAGCCTCTGCAGCAGTCGCGCGGATCAATCTGTTCCGGCGCGCGGTGATGACGTCAGTGTCAATGCGTCTGACGTGATGACGCTCCCTGACGCGTTTCGTCACTCACGGGTAACTTTTTCAAATGTTTATAAAGGTGACATTTTGATATACCAGTTTGGTCAGAGCTGAGCTATACATTTTAGATTCTGTGCTTTATAAACAAGAGTAAATATCAATAGACTTGGTTCTTGGCACAGTGGAAAACATTACAATCCATTTACACTCCCAGCAAGTTTCCCCATAATCAGAGTCCTTGTGGTTTTAGCATGAATTGCAGGCACATACAGTATACTTGGCAGTGAAATGGATAAAAACCATGTGAATTCATCCCTGCAGTTCCCAAAGCATGACTATATTCCAAGCCAATAATCCGCACCCTCCTTAGCCTATTTAGTAGTTAATGTGTGTGACACACTGCCAAAGAATGCACTCATCATCCCCCAACACTGGAGCGCTTCAAACATTGTAGGCCAGATTTACAAGAGGTGATATTCCACAAGACACCTTCCAGTGCCGGGCGACACCTTATGGTTCATTCATTTGAACGGGCCATACGGTGCATGGTCTTCCGTCCCTGAAAGCTGTTGTGTGGAATAGTACTGGCTAGTAAAACTGATCCCATATGTGATATTTGTTTCTATTTAATTACGTTCAATGGTGTATTCAAACATATGAATACACAGCATATAAAAATGAGCCCTGCCACTACCAGATACTACCGAGGGCTATAGTACTGCAGGAGGCCCAGAATATTCTTAATTTCCCTCTCTAGCCAAAAAAGAGAACATACAAGAGGGCATATATGCAAAAATCTTTGAGCATGTTAGGATGCTAGCCCCCTTTGGTGTGGCTACACCACATATACAGTGAAAAAAGCAACTAGATCATTGGAGGGGAACAGCAAACCACTTCATAGACTAACGATCTGCAAACTCCAACGTTTAATTTTTTGGCCTGATATCCTAAAAAGTTAAATGGTGATTTGAATAAGAATACACGATTATCTTCTTTATGTCCTTTCGAAAGGAGTTTATAGACTATTATTCTATTAAATGGCCTGCTGTCCTCCCTTCAACTATCTAGTTAGTTTCCCTGTGCCCACTTAATAGTTCCCTTATACACCCCTAGGGATATTAAATCATACAGACAAAAAAAGTGAAATCAACCAATAAAAACCACACAATGACTTTTCAGGCAACTAAAAAAGTGGAATTGGTAATATGTTTAAGTGGCAGTTGGCACTATAGTTTTATTCAATACATCTTAATTTTGTTTAACAAGCAAGGTAGGGCAGGCTGTAAAAATGTAAATGTATTGAACAATAAACTGTGAAAATTCATATATACAGGTAGAAGATCTTGGTTTTCAAGGTCATGCACAGAATTGTAAGCACCATCAAGCATTTTAGCTTTATTTAATACCAGGTTGGTTTACAGAATACAAACTAAGCCACCCTGATCAAATCTTCAACAGAGGGAAAGTATTTACATGATAAAGTAATAGACGTCTGCAAAGATTAATATGGAAGATTCATTATCTATCTTATTTTCAGTAACATTCATTTTGTAGGATATTTTGTAGCCGTTATTCAGACTTTGTTGCTGATGTTCAGTTGTCTGCTAAACAGCACTTTTTAAAGTTGTTTTACAGTAGTTCATCCTATTTGCTACATCATTCAGATTATTTTTTACATTGCAGCTACCTCTCTACTTTTTAACAGGCGGCTGAATAGGTGACACACAACGTATCTATGATTAAATCATGGGATCAAACTGAGTTTAGTTTGGAACAGCTTGAGTCTAATTTGCAGTAGTTTAGGAGGACGGAGAGGCTAGGTGGGGAAAGGGATCCTTATTCTATGGACTCCTTGCAGATACCTCTGGCAGTGAAGGTGCATTAAACCTAATAGACAAGGGGAAAATGCAGGACCGCCGACAGGGGAGGACAAGTGTCCCAGATCCAGTGGCTGCGGGGGCCTGGTCGGTGCTGTAGGTTTGGTCTGGTTAACGGTCGGGCCCATTTCTTTGCACGGCTGCCGGTCGTCTCGTTGCCAGGCCCCTGCTCTCCCCAGTTGTGGGCCTGCCTCTCCCTCACTCTCTGCCTCCGTTTTGTACCGGGCCTCTGACGTTGGCACGCGTGGATGCTGGGCCCAGCTTCTGGCGTTCACCGGGATGAGAGAGAGGCTCAGCGCGGGACAGTGAGGGTGGCCTGGAGCTGCGGAGAACCTGGGCATGGCGGCAATGAGGTCCGGCCGATGGTTAAAGAATTTGGGCATGACCAGAGAGCGGGCCCAACTGCTTTATCCACCCACCAGGCCCCAGCTCTCCCCAGCTGCGGGCCTCCCTCACTGTCCTGTGCAGGGCCTCTCTTTGACTGGCGCGGGACAGTGAGGGAGAGAGACAGGCTCAGCAGGAGACACGCAGCAGCTGGGGGAGAGCCGGGGCACCAGAGGCCTGAGACGATCCCCAAGGTGTGTTTTGTATGTATTTGGTGGGTAGGGTTTTTCCTTTGTATGTATTTGGTTAGTGGAGGTTTTTTCTATGTATATGGTAGGTGGAGGTATTTTGTATATATTTGGTGGGTGGAGGTTTTTGTATGTATTTGGTGTTTTTTTTTAATGCATTTGGTGGGGGGGTTTGTATGTATTTGGCGAGTTTCTTTTTATGTATTTGGTCGGTGGGGGGTTGTATGTATTTGGGAGGTGTTTTTTCCATGATTTGGATGGATTGTATGAATTTAGAGGGTGTTTTTTTATGTGGAGGAGTGGAGTTCTTTGCATGTATTTTGTGGGGGGGGGGATTATTGTGGGGAGGATGTTGTGTGTGGTTGGGGGAGGGAATGAGTGTGAGGCGGGGATTGCTGTAGTGGGATTGAGTGAGAGGAAGGTAATTGATGCAGCGGGGGAGAGTGAGGAGAGAGGGGTAATAGGGAGATAGGAGCTAGAGAAATACATGGGAAGAGGGGAAATAGAGGAGGGGTTTCGCGAGGTGTGAAATGGGGGGGGGGGCTCGCAAGAGGGGGCCTCTTGAAACTCTAGTCCTGGGCCCCAGGAAATCTGTTGGTGGCCCTGGCAAAATGTGTTTGACACCAAAAAGAACAACAGGTTTGTATAAGAAGAACAGAAAAAAATAGTCTAACACTTACTGCGCCAGAGAGACTTAAAATGTACTTAGTTAAAGAAAAGCATTTTACCTCTATAAAAAAAAGTGTAACTGCACATTTGTAGCAAACATGTAATACTACTGAGTAACTCTGGGTGATATATATCACACTTAGGCTTCTGTAATTATAATACAGGGAGATCAAAATGTCATACAGGTATATTGCTTAAAAATAGGTCATTCTCCATCTGAAAGGACATGGAACAAAATGTTTTGCACTTGGACTTTCTCATCATTCACTCTACTACAATGCTACTTACAGTATACCAAACCCATCAGCACTCAAAGACATTGGTTTACTAGCAACTGCATTAGCATAATTACCCTTAGATTCCACCTTTGATGGTATAACTACTCCAAAGGGTCTAATTGCATTTGATTTCAGTGCTTGATGTGTAATTTCATGATTTGTTGTTACTGTCAGAATTTGATTAGTTCTGTCAAGCGACATTCCTAAAATCCAGTCAAATATAGACATTAAAAACCATTACCCAGCTGGACTACAAACATGCACCACTTAGCATAAACCATCATTCACACTCATTCTTATTTCATGTACCTCACAAAGAGTCCTACTGGTGCCTACTGAGCTGCAGTAGCATGCAACAAATTGAAAGAGCTAAGTAATGTGCTTTGAACAGTACATATCAGCATCTTTATAATGCTTATCATGGCCATTGAGGAACGGGTGTACAGTATGAATATGTGTGTCATGTAAGCAGTCTCCTATCCCATTTTAATGCAGTAAATACAAACAGTACACAGCCTGTGCCTCTTCTGTAACTCTTCAGTATTGCTCAAACCTTCATTCCAGAAAATAAACAGCCATTCACCTGATATATATATCTATCTAAAATCTAAGATTAAAAGTAATTTGTATCATTTATAAAGTATACTTAATTGCACGGCATACTTTAAATGGAATGCGTTGCACATACATTCTGTACACTTAGAAATACATGCACTATAGCAACGAATATATTTTGCATACATCATTTTGCACTTGGGATGTAAATGGGACAATTGTGGCTTATCCATGGAAAGTGGACTGACTGGGTTTGATTAATTGATTTAGAAATCCCCCTACTCTACAGTATAACTTATTTTCTCAGAACAAAACCGTACTTTTGCTTCGAGAAGTTGATAAACAGTCAGGGTAGAACCTTACTCAGTTTTATTATGGTGTTATTGATGCAACCTAAGAGTTTGGTCGGTAGCACATTGCGAAGCATTGGTGTCCCTTCGGTACAGAGCAGCTCCCTAAAGCAGCAATAGTACATTAACTGGCAGCATTAGAGATGAATGAAACAGCCACATTCATGGAAACTGCTGAGATTTGGGCATCCGAGATTTTTTGTAAGTCACAAAAATTGCTACGCTCAGATATATTACACACGGATTACATTTCACCCCAAAGGTGGTGGGGCTTTGTGAACGCCTTTGGCAAAATGTACCGGTTTTGCTGTGAGTATCACAACATATGGCTATTGAACAATTCTGTAGGTGAACAGGGATATTTTGCATACTCCTGACATGAGTTTGTTTAATTTCTTTGTGTTTGGTTCTTCAAATGTTTCATTGATGCTGCAGGGGATCGCTTACTTGTTGCTTTTTCCTCCTGTGTTTCTACTTTTACGGGTTCACCCTTATTTTATCCGTCACAGCCACACGTTCTAATTTAAATTCTAACTTAGCTCTCATAACACAAGTAACGTGCATTTAATTTTTACTCAAAATAATGATGAAAATAAAACGGTTTTCACCACGTTCTTTGTACATATTACACAAACATTCTCTAGAAAAGTTATGCGCGTCATTTTTCTAACATAAAACATAACATGGATTGGATGTATATTCATATACAGATATATGCTACCGCACTATTCTTTCCTCTCTAGCCGTACTCTCACCCTTATATATTAATCTCAGCTTTCACTTCATCTGCATAATTGTCTGTTCCTATTGCTCTTTCTTCCCCAATATCTATTTCATATACCCCTTTTATTTCACTTTCCACTCATCTTATATCTCTTTCACACATCTCTCATCTACCTTCACATATCATCCCATCCTATTCTTACGTGTCCCTATCTCTGTGTGGCCCAGATACACTAAGCGCTGTTAAATCCTGGCAAATACCGTCAGGCTTCCTAAAATAGTACCAGGCGTTACTTTCACTGAGTTTATACTCAGTAAGCTAATTATATGCAAACATTGTTTAACTCATTAGCACAAACTTAACATCAGGTTAGGTTAGCAATACATTGTGTTAGTTTCAAATAACATGGCGTGACGCCCGTCTTACCTAAAGGCAGCGTTACTCCACCCAAAGCCTGAGATGTGGGTTTTGCGGGAGAGCGAGACTCCCATTTTTGGGATGTATTAAGGGACTTACATATCCCCCAAAATACTTGTTTATACAACACGTGAAGAGATACCTGTGAAGAGATACCTGGGAAATGTGCTACTTTCGATGATTCGAACATACTTTTTGCATATCCCAATTAGCATATATCCCAGATATCTCAGGTGTGTTCCAGTTTGTGCACAGGTATCTCTCCACATGTGGTATAAAGGAGTGTTTGGGGAGGTATATGTCACTTGGTGCAGTACTTAACAAAAATAGGATTCCCCACCCCCTAACCCCTTCCCCCCTTACAGCCAAACCTTTATTTGAGGGTCTTATGAGAGTAGTGCCACCTTTAGGTAAGACCTTAATAACCTAACGTTAATTCCCTGAATTGAAAGGCCTTATGTAGACATGCGATGTTAGGGGGATCGCCTCTTTTGCATGTCAGCAGCACTAACAGAAAAAACATTTAACCCAACACTATTGAAGTAGTTAAACTTGGTTAACATTATTTCCTTTGGTGAACAAGCATTACTACTGTATTAGCCTGACATCAATTTAGGTTAGTGTTATGCTAAATAGCCTAACAAAGCTTACTGTGTCTGGGCCTGTTTATCCTGATTCTCTGTTTCCTCTTCCGCAGGGGCCATGTTCATGTCGCTTCGAAGAAGTAAAAAAAGTAAATGACTTAAATGGCAGTGCAACTGGCTGCTTCCCAAATAAGGGCCAAAATATTCCACATCAAGGGGCAGGCTGCTTCACTGGCTCGGGGCCTACATTTCAGCTGGCTACACACCTAGGGTTGCCAAGTAGCTTCTCAAAGAATACTGGACACAATGGTGAAAGGTGGGACGCGCTCAAGACACACACACACACACACACCCTCACCTCTCCATGCTCTTTCCTTTCCTTGGCCCCACCCCCAGGCTTCTGACACCTCCTCCTGATTGGGTGCTGCAGGGTAATGCAAGCAACGAGGAGCTGAAGGGCAGGAAACTGCCCAGCCCTCTAGCAACACCCCTGCTCTCTCCTTACTAGGGGAAATCCTGTGCTCCTTCCCCCCCTCACCTCCCCCAAGCCAGTTGGGTCACTATGTCCGTAAAGGTAATACCGGACACATACATGTCCAGTATTACCTCAATATTTTTACTGGACAGTGTCCAAATACAGGACGGTCCAGTTCAACACTGGATATCTGGCAACCTTATAAAACCCACCACCGGTGATAATGGTATAACTTTGCCATGCTGCACTGCTGTATGCCCAATTTGATCGTGCTAAACACGTGCAGATAACATTAGGAATTAAACGTGATTGCAGTGAGTGATATCAACACAGTGCACCCAAATAAACCCCTAGTTCAGCTGATGGCAGCACAAGGAAAAGCAGCAACTGGTAATCATTTTACAATACAGTATATGGGCTCTGGTGAGTGGGGGGGATTGTAGTCTATGCAAAGTAAATGTACCTTTGGTGACATGATTGGGTTACAGCCTACAAAATTTAGTAAAAAGCACACTCAAAATACTTTTACCAATGTGATTCTACATTAATGGGCCTATACGGAAATACATTCTTGTTATGTACTTATTTCCTCCGGCCAAAAGGCAGTCACATTTGATCTACTGTGTAATGTATGATGCTGGAAGGTATAACATGCATTGAGATTCATTGCTAATCTCGCTCTGGCATGTATCCTTCCCACCTTCAACAATATTGTAGGTTTATGCTATTCCATAAGAAGTAGGAGTCCGGGACATTTATTAAAGGATTCTTAGGGCCTGGTTTTATATGTACCAAGGCGACCAATTGGGCCGTTTTCATATTGCTGTATAGAATCAGCCCCTTAATGTGCTTCATCATCTTTAAATCTTACACTGGCGGCCGCTTTTATTCTAATGCGGCCGCCACCGCAATGCGCGGGCAGACGCGGCTGTTTTTTTTTTTTTGTCCCGCCGCATGCCGCGCGTCAGCCGGGCGCCGGTCACGAGCGCCAGGCATCCCCGAAGGAGGCTGAAGGTAAGGCGAGGTAAGGGGGGTATGCGATCATCCAGTGTTGTGCCGTTGCGGAGCGCAGCCAGGGGGTCGTGAGGGGAAGGGAAGGGGGAGGGGAAGATGCGGCTAGCGCGCTGCCAAGTTCGGCACCAGCCCGAAAAAAGCCGCGGGACAAGACGGGCAAATGCAGCAATAAAGCTGGCCGCAGCAGTAGATAGGATAATGTTTCAAATGACTACAATTGTCTGCTTGGGCCTTATTCATTTGAATGCAGCAGAGAGCCTCGCCTGACATGGAAAGAAGCTTCACAGTATGTTGTATCAGGGCCTTTGGGTCTAAAACTCCAGGCTAAGTTTTCTGTTCCACAAAATCCATGTCCTTCTTCTCTTTGTAATTACCTCTGTACTAGCTACAATATTTTTCAATAATTTGGACTGCAATTATGAGCTGTTTTGCCTATTTTACTCGCTAGGATAACTTTGCAATGCACCTTTAATAAACAACATGCTAGTTTCTTACGATCAACGCTTTCTATGCAGCTACTTAATTTTAATAGCTGTTTATTTTATGGGAAGCTGAGAAAAAGATTGTATGTAGCTGAGTAGAATGTACTTTAATTCAACTGAATTGTCATACAGTACCGTATCTTTATGTGAACCAGGGTTTGTTAAATTATAAGGCCGGCATAAGCGTAAAGGGATCCATGTTAAAATGGATAAGAACTAAAGAGTGACAAACTATGTGTGCTCAGTTGCATGTCATTACCCAGAATCCCTTGCTGCAGTGGAAGCACTGTTTGCTAAGTGATAATGGGGGAAAGACAAATGTACCCACGTAGTGATATTTTTATTTAAATTATAGACAATTTTGCCTGTTTACATCTATGGATCTAATTGTTTATTACTATAGAGCCATACACTTTGTTGTACCTACCACCAACACACACTCACCTTTCACCCACAAACAATTTTCAATGTAATATTGTGAAAAAAATGTGAAAGGCAATTCTAAGTGTTAAAAGCCTGGGAAAAAGTGAGAAATCTCAACTCAAACTGTAGTCCCATGCCTGTCCTCATGTCCACCCCAAATCTCACTTATGGAATAAGAACACATACCATCTTACTTTTAATGCTTAGGCCATTAGAGTGAGAATTCAATTGTCTCACTGTCTCACCTAATTATTAGCGCCTCCAGGCCCGAGGATAAGAATTATAGTTTGTATTACGCACTGAGGACATGCAGTACTCTGACCTGGTATCAAAGGGATCTGTTGTAGAGTGCTGGCTGGAATAGGGATACCTGAGTTGATAGCCACACAGCAAAGGTAGGGGAGATACTACACTTTTTGGTACAGCTGTAATGCCAATTGGCTTTCTCTCAAACATGCCCTTATAAACATATGAACCAGGAGCAGGTGGCATATTGGAGACTGGTTTCCAGGATGCTGGAGGCTCCGGCAGAGTTTTCCTACGGGCAGCAGACACAACGTTGGCAGCGATGGACTCCTGCATAGTATGGGGCACGAAAGCATCATCCACCAAGCCCAGGGGAGACTTTGCTGCTGCTTCCCATGGTGTCAGTCTCTTGCCAGGCATGTCTGGGGTTGCCACTGGCTTACTAACATAGCCAAGGGCAGGCTCGAACAGGATAGGAGGGGACGGTGACCCGAAAGGTTGTAGACAGCCAGATGAATAACTTCTTCCAGGAAGTGAGAGTGATCGTCCATCATCCCTTTCCTAGGAATAATGATAATTTTAATGAGTGGAGAAACTTTCACTATATTCCAATTAACACAATAATGAGCAGGAAAAAAAAGTTGTATTCTGAAGCATGCATGGAGAATTAATAATTAGACAGCAAATGTACTGTTAAACTGAAGCAATTTAAAGAATATGTGCTTTAATATTCTGCAAAGTACAATGTGTTATTTACGCTTATTTTGTGAGATGACAAATTGTTTCACAGTACATCCATATAACAACCCGTACCATTGCTCATCAACTATGTAACAAAGAAACGTTTTAAACATAAGCAACTTACCACTGTTTTAAGTGTAAGATGCTCATTAACTACGTTTTCACAATTGATGCAGATCGCTAGCCAGTGATGGTTATGTCACCTTCGAACTGGAATAGTTTTGCTAATGATGCAGAT
Source organism: Ascaphus truei (assembly GCF_040206685.1). NCBI lineage: Eukaryota > Metazoa > Chordata > Amphibia > Anura > Ascaphidae > Ascaphus > Ascaphus truei. The sequence goes on from NC_134483.1 coordinate 444,677,851, forward strand.
AATTATACAATTATAATATAAGAGTTATTAAAATCTGTAACTCCTATTACTGGCAATCCCCAAATCACAAGCTGATATACACTGGGCAAAATAGGTGCACCGTATTTAATACATTTACACAAAGAACCCCAAGAGGAAAATCTATGTCAGTCCTGGCATTACTCCTATCCAGACTCTAAAATAGAGGCTTTTGGTGAAGTGGGAAAAGTCCTATTTCTGTCTCTGGATGGAAGTAACACCAAGTCAACCCTGCTGCAGATCTTCGTGTCAGCTGGAAAAAGGCACATTTTCCCTGCCAGACCATCGTAATGTCACTAATAAAGATATAAAAGAGCACAGATCCCAGTAAAAGGTCATTGAGAACTCCACTGGTCACCTTCCCTTATGCTGAATGTGCTCCATTTATCACAACTCTTTGTTGTTTATTCTTCAACCAATGTCTTATCCATTCAACCCAAGCATATATCCATACTATTGATACTAAAATACTGAGGAACAAGAAAGGTGCAATTAGCAACAGTGAAAGGATAATTGTTAATTTCCTACATTGTCCTAATTATCTCTCACTTATTATACCTTGACCTACAGTACTACATCAAAGCTGTATTCTCTTGCGCAAACACCTGCTTACGTTCTGTGCGCTGTTTAAGTTTCTGACAACTTCCTTCCCCATTTCTTTGTACACTGACTCAGGGAGCACCCTGTATAATATACTAGCTGAGAGACCGGGATGTAATTTTGGGGGGGGCGGACGACAGGGTTGGGCTTCCCCCGGGTGACTGGGTGACTGACTGAATGGGTGGGTGACTGACTGAATGGGTGGGTGACTGAGTGGGTGGGTGACTGAGTGGGTGGGTGACAGAGTGAGTGGGTGGGTGACTGAGTGAGTGGGTGGGTGACTGAGTGGGTGGGTAACTGAGTGAGTGGGTGGGTGACTGAGTGAGTGGGTGGGTGACTGAGTGGGTGGGTGACAGAGTGAGTGGGTGGGTGACTGAGTGAGTGGGTGGGTGACTGAGTGGGTGGGTGACTGAGTGGGTGGGTAACTGAGTGAGTGGGTGGGTGACTGAGTGAGTGGGTGGGTGACTGAGTGAGTGGGTGGGTGACTGAGTGAGTGGGTGGGTGACTGAGTGAGTGGGTGACTGGGTGAAAGTGGGTGACTGGGTGAAAGTGACTGGGTGACTGGGTGGGTGTGTGGGTGACTGGGTGGGTGGGTGTGTGGGTGACTGAGTGAGTGTGTGGGTGACTGAGTGAGTGGGTGGGTGACTAAGTGAGTGGGTGGGTGACAAAGTGAGTGGGTGGGTGACTAAGTGAGTGGGTGGGTGACTGAGTGGGTGGGTGACTGAGTGAGTGGGTGGGTGACTGGGTGGGTGACTGAGTGGGTGGGTGAGTCCGGGAGCCGGCGCACGTGAGGGGGAGTGCAGGAGGCCCGGGCCGCGCCGCGCCGCGCTTCCCCTCCATTCCTCGTTGTGAGCGAGGGGGAAGGAGCCTGGAGTTTGCTGCTGAGCAGGAGGGCCGCGCTTCCCCTCTCCGGGAGCCGGCGCACGTGAGGGGGAGTGCAGGAGGCCCGGGCCGCGCCGCGCTTTTCCTCGTTGTGAGCGAGGGGGGAGGAGTCTGGAGTTTGCTGCTGAGCAGGAGGGCTGCGCTTCCCCTCTCCGGGAGCGGCGCACGGTGCGGGTGATGGTGCGGCTGGGGATGTTGCGGAGCGTGGGGATTTGGGTGAGGTGGGGAGGGGGGAGAGAGTGAGGGGCACCGGGAGAGGAGGGGCACCGGGAGAGGAGGGGGGGGGGTGTGGAAGGTGAGCTGCGGTCCAACTGACGGGGGAGAGTGAGGCCAAGCAAAAGAGTGTGTGTGTGTGTGTGTGTGTGTGTGTGTCGTCACTCCGCCTCAGGCCAATGAGAGGTGTGGGGGCGGGCGGCCCAAGGGACCAATGAGATTTCCCCTAGGGACACAGGAAGATGCAAACAGGCATACAGTGCTTTCACAAATATATAATAAGATATATACTTATATATACATATAGTATATATCATTATCATCATCTTCAGCCCTGGTTGATCCACTGCTGGATTAAGGCCTCCCCAATGATTTTCCAGGTACTCCGGTTGCAAGCCTCTCTTCTCCACGTTGCTCCAACAGATTTTCTGATTGTATCCTCCCATCTTACTTTTGGTCATAGTCTTGTCTTTCAATCTCTCTGGGAATCCAGTAGAGCAGGGTTTCCCAAACTTTTTTTTCCGTGACCCGGTTATTTTTGAACTTCTCCTTCGTGACCCACTAAAATTTTTATCGCCTATACTGGCCTATAGGGCCTGCACAGACACACACACAGCCACTGATACACACACACACAGCCACTGATACACACACACACAAAGCCACTGACAGACACGCAGCCACTGACACACGCAGCCACTGACACACACACTGATACATACACACAGCCTCTGATACACACACGCAGCCACTGACACACACACGCAGTCACTGACACACACACACGCAGCCACTGACACACACGCAGCCACTGACACACACACGCAGCCACACAGATACACACGCACACTGATACACACACACACACTGATACAGATACACACACTCGCTCTCCCCTATACCCACACACACTCGCTCTCCCCTATACCCACACACACTCGCTCTCCCCTATACCCACACAGACACAAACAGTGAATTACAGGCAACGACGGATGTGAGTGACTGGAGAGGGGGCCAGGGGCACTTGGGTGGGAGGGAGGGGGGCCAGGGGCACTTGGGTGGGAGGGAGGGAGGGGGGCCAGGGGCACTTGGGTGGGAGGGAGGGAGGGGGGCCAGGGGCAATTGGGTGGGAGGGAGGAAGAGGGACCAGGGGCACTTGGGTGGGTGGGAGGGGGACCAGGGGCACTTGGGTGGGTGGGAGGGAGGGGGACCAGGGGCACTTGGGTGGGTGGGAGGGAGGGGGACCAGGGGCACTTGGGTGGGTGGGAGGGAGGGGGACCAGGGGCACTTGGGTGGGTGGGAGGGAGGGGGACCAGGGGCACTTGGGTGGGTGGGAGACCAGGGGCACTTGGGTGGGTGGGAGGGGGACCAGGGGCACTTGGGTGGGTGGGAAGGGGACCAGGGGCACTTGGGTGGGTGGGAGGGGGACCAGGGGCACTTGGGTGGGTGGGAGGGGGACCAGGGGCACTTGGGTGGGTGGGAGGGGGACCAGGGGCTCTTGGGTGGGTGGGAGGGGGACCAGGGGCACTTGGGTGGGTGGGAGGGGGACCAGGGGCACTTGGGTGGGTGGGAGGGGGACCAGGGGCACTTGGGTGGGTGGGAGGGGGACCAGGGGCACTTGGGTGGGTGGGAGGGGGACCAGGGGCACTTGGGTGGGTGGGAGGGGGACCAGGGGCACTTGGGTGGGTGGGAGGGGGACCAGGGGCACTTGGGTGGGTGGGAGGGGGACCAGGGGCACTTGGGTGGGTGGGAGGGGGACCAGGGGCACTTGGGTGGGAGGCAGTGACTGGGTGGGGTGACTTACCTTGCCGCCGGATGCTTTCCCCTGCTGCCCCCGATATCCCCTGCTGCCCGGGACGGGAGGTGGGCTTGGGGGGACGGGAGGTGGGCTCGGGAGGGGGTGCCACGGGAGGTGAGCTCGGGAAGCTGGCTGCGGGGGGAAGCTGGCTGCGGGGGGAAGCACGCCGCAGTAGGAGCTTGAACTTCCCCCTACGTCCCACGTAACGTGCGGGCCGCAGAGGAGCTGGTACTTCCTCCTCCGTCCCCCGTTGGGAGGGGGGGGGGGGAGGAATGGAGCAGGCCTTGCTTGCCCTGCGGACCGCAGGGGGAAATCGCCGGCATTTTTTTTAAATTGAGCAGGGGGGACGGGAGACACCGCGCGGCCAGCCTCGCTGCGACCCGGCAATTTTGGTGCCGTGGCCCGGTGCCGGGTCGCGACCCACCGTTTGGGAAACGCTGCAGTAGAGTATAATCTTTATCCAAAGATGGTAATTTCTTCTTGCGATATGTCCAGCCCACTGTCATTTTAATTTCTTGACCCTTGTGGTGACGTCACAGGCTTTTGTTTGTTTTTCGAACCCATTCATTCTTTTTCCTGTCTCCTCGGGTAATACGCAGCATACATCTCTCCATACTTCTTTGCGTTGTCAGAAGCTGTTTAATTATCTTCTTCTTTAGGGTCCGAGTTTCCCATCCATATGTGAGCATGGGCAGAATACACTGGCTGAAATCTTTCCTCTTGAGACACAGTGGAAGGGTCCCCTGAAATATTGTCTTGTTTCTTCCAAATGCGCCCCATCCATTCTTGTATTGATTTCACCCAGAAGATTCCCATTCATTATTATTTGCCAGCCAAGGTAGACATAGTCTTTGACTTCTTCTAGTTCTATTTCCTTTATTTTGATCTTTGCAGACTTGACACATTTGTTGAACATCACTTTGGTCTTGCTGAGATTCATATGGATGCCCACATTCTTACTTGCTTCGGCGAGTTCTCCAATTTGTTGCTAGAGGTCTAATGAATTTCTAGCAAAAATAATAATGTCATCTGCAAATCATAGGTTAATCAAGTATTCACCGTTGATTTTGATTCCTTTTTCTTCCCAATCTAATGTCTTGAACAATTCCTCAAGAGTTGCTGTGAGAAGCTGTGGTGACATTGTTGTCACGGGAGACCAGGTTATTTACACATTTTGTACCAGGATCATTCATGGAGCAAACCAAAGTAATGAAATAAATTGAAGTTTATTCACATAAATTCGCTTACACACAGTGATACACAAAATACAGACAAAAAGACACACTTACTTTGGGACTGGGTTGAAAACTAGACTTTTCTATGTGCAGGGAACCCTATAAAGGAGTTTTACCCTGACCGGGATTTAGCCCGGAATCTCGTGGAGCCCAAATCGGCATGAAATTTCACACGCCACCGGTATGTCCTCTTCTGAGAACTTGGTCCCTCTTGACCACGAGTTACTCCAAATCCTCTGGAACTCAAATCGGCATAAAATCCCAGCCAGGTCCGCTATGTTCGATTTTGAGAACTAGGCCGCAGAAAGCTGGACTTAGTCTCTGGAAGACAGGATTTTCTGGATTGAAATGGAAGCCGGTTGCTCTGCTATTCGCGCAGAAGCAATTTTGAAATGACCGCCTGCGCTCTTACTACCAGAGAACTACAATCTGATTGGCTCACAGATTCTTATAGTATTTTAAGTTTCATTCACAAAACTCAGCAGCCAATCATCGCGTGGGAAAATTCCCAAGCAACCAATCAGAGCCAAGCCGGCTAGAAAAACTGGCTCAGCGGGAAATCTAAAATAGCCAAGGGACATGCGCAAGTTTGCCACCTTTGTCCCTGGCTATCTCAATGCCACCCGCTGGGACAGGCTCCACTAGGTCTGGCAGGGCAAATGGCAGCCCGGACGAATGCCATTGATCTCCGGACCTGGAACTCCGCCTTTCCCCACTTCCCAAATGCTATTCTCACCTCTGGCATCCTCTGACTGCTTTGAACTCCGATGTCCAGCAGACTTACCGCCACCTATGGGTTAGCTCGGGCAGCCTGGCTGGACATCGGTTACGAATGTAAAAAGCACATTACATTTAATAAAGTATATTTTAATACATTAAGGTATGTTTGTAATATACTTCTGACTCTGGGTACAGGGGACAGAAGAAGAAAGATGTTGTACTTTTATTTCTACCTGCCTTATTCCCACACACTATATTTTGGAATCATACTGGACTCTGAGTCCCCCCCCCCCCCCCAACCTTATATACGGTTGGGGCACCCACAAACCCTTCACTGGTGCTGGGTCACCTTGGCATTAGCTGGGGTACCACCCTTAACCTAGGGATTCCCTCAGCAACAGGGATACCTATTCATCCCCGTGCCTCATTCTCCTTTCTGGTGTATGCTGAAGCAGGGTGCCTTAGTGGTGAGTCACGCTTGCCTTTTCAATGGGAGATATTGCAGGGACAATGTGCCTCCATGTATCCGAGAATCAGGCATGAATCCCGGGTACATTTATGGGGGAACCGACAACTCTGGACCCCAAACTCAGGCACATTCTGTTAACGGATCCTACGCAAGCCCCCCTTGAAACTCATACCCTAGCAATCCCTGCTTGCTGGCATGCCCAGAAATGGAAAAACACCAAAAATACTTTTATTACAGTCAATACATTGAAATGGTACAATGTTACTGGCCCAAGAGCTAACTCTCTTGGACCCTTATACATGGATCAGTGGTAACCAAAACGGACTTAACCTTTATTTGAGAGCCTGGTTACCCCCTGCCGTCACAATTGTGACTTCCTCTAGAACCCCCTTGCTGATCCTTATCTTGCTTCCATATTCATGTAATATAATGGTTGATGTGGCATTCTCGTAAATGTTCTTAATAATATTAATATATGTTTTTTTTCAACACTTTGTCTTCTTAATGCTTCTAGAACTGCTGAGGTGTAGACTAAATGAAATGCTTTTTCGTAATCTACAAATCGTAATAGTAGTGGTAGATTATATTCATCACTTCTTTACGACTTGGATGTGGTCCATTGTGTTGTATCCACTGCTGGTTCTCTACTCTGGGCAAAGTCCAGAGTCTTAAAGCCGATTAGTAAGTATCTTCGTAAAAATCTTGTACGTAGACTGATTTGTCTGTAGCTCTTGAGGTCTTCTTTGCCTTCTTTTTTTGTGGATGATTATAACTATATGGTATCCAGGGTAGGAAGGGAGCGATGGTTTCAGGAACACCCCAAAAGAAAAGATAAATAATGATGGTGCAGCCAGTTTACACAATAATGGTGCAGGTAAATTTGGCTCTATAGGACTGCCTACTTACAACAGGTAAGTGATAAAACAGCAATGACAGGCAACAGGATTGGTGATGATTCAGGAAGACTCCCACTCAGGTTGATGTTCATGGAAGACAAGCAGAGACCATAGTGTAGACCAAAAGTGGCAAATTTATAGATAAAAACGTATAAGAAATGTACTTACAATGTGTACATAAGTAATATTCACATAAGGGTTTACTTGAGGCAGTAGAGGTGCCGGAACAGATGGTATGCTTGCGGCTTCACTTAAAAGTTACCCCCGTCGGATCGCGGTGGATGGCGTCTGACGTCACGTCCGGTCAGGGACTGACGACTTCCGGTTGAGTGAACCAGGAAGCGGGCAGCAAGAAGGCACGGCAGACTCGGTGCCTTCAATTCTGGAGCAGCTGTACAGGTGTTGAAGGCTCTACGCGTTTCGCTGTACTAACGACGGCTTCCTCAGGAGCAGACATTATAACTATGACATTGCTCTAGTGTTCTGGAATCTACTTGTTCTTCAAGCAGCAGGTAAAATGTTTTGCAAGGATTTTCTCTACTTCTTCTTTCAAGATTTCAGGTGTAATTCCATCTTCCACAAGGACCTTCACATTCTACGTGGATTTTATTGCTTTTGTCACTTCTTTGGGAAGGACACTGTACATCATTGGTGGTTTCTTCTCACTTGTCTTGTGCTGGATTATGCCCTTTCTTATCTGTGTTCTCGTACAATGTCATGTGGAAGTCCTCAGCACTCTTTATTGTAAGTGCACAGTCTTTATTGTTGATCCATTGTCTTGTTTGAGTGCAATGGTTTGTTTATTTCCAACCATACAGTAAGCCGCTGCTTTGCCTTTTTTAAGCTTTTGTTATATTCTATATCTTCACCATATCACAGTCACATTTCTTACATATTCAGTTATAAGTACGCGGATCGTCTTGCTCAGCTCTGCATATTCAATTCTTGCGTTTTAGGATTGCTTCCTTTCTTGTCATCTCCTCAGTAACTGCTTTGTCTCAGATATTTTCTTATCCTGTTTGTCAGCAATTCCTCCAATTTATTCTTCTCTTTCAACTTTTAGAATTGTTTATTAAAGTGTTCCCATGTATTTTGAGCGAGCTGAAGCAATTTTTCAGTTCTAGTTGAAATTCTCTGCTGTTATTCTCGCGGTTATTAATGTTAATTGTTTTTGTCTTCTTTTTAATCAGTTTTCTTTTTTCTAACTTTGCATTCTGATGTAATCTGCAGCGAACCAATGGGTGATCACTCCTCGTGTCAAAACATTACAGATGGTGCCGGCTTCAATCACGTGTTTCTTGTCAGCTAGGCTATAGTCAATTTCATTTTTGGTTGCATTCGGTCCAGTTTCTTCTTGAAGAATTCATTCATGATATAGAAGTTTTTCACATTCTGCAAATTGTACCAATTTGTCTTCATGTTTATTCCTGTTATCGTAACAATTCTTACCAACCGGTTCTTCGTTTTTGTGTTGGGCACCAATCTTTCCATTGAAATCTCCCATAATGATCTTGAGGTGACTATTTCCTTTGTTGTTAAGTTGGTTGATTTCATGGTAGAAGCATGGAGCATATACTTGGATTATTTGAAGCCTGTACTGTACTATCTCTTTGTTAACTAAAGGACAATTCTGGCTGCTCTTTCTGATGAGCTTTCATATTCCACTATGTTCTTTCAACCTACTCCTGATTCATCCATGTTATGTACCTCTGTAATATAATAAGTGAAAGCTTTTGAGCAAAATGAGGCCTCCATCTTCACTTCTTACTGTGCTTCACTAAGGCCAACAATATCCTATTTAATCTTTCCATGTTCATCTTCCAGTTCTTGCTATGGTGCCTCACTGGAGAGCATGGCAGTTGTAGATAGCCAGATTAAAGTTTGAATGACAGCTTTTGTTTAACCTTATTCCTGAAGTGTGTCAAGCCCAGAGACATTCCAGCCTCTGAAGAATGAGGGCCATTTCTTTTGGGCGTGTTCAATATTTCGTGGTTGAAGCCTTACTTGCCATGAGGTCTTAATTTGCCTGAAGGCAAGTACCTTTCTCACTTTAACTGGGTATATTGTTCAAGGTTTCAAAGTAAGGCTAAACCTGCCAGCACAAGTGCCACTATACATCTTCCTGCATACCCGTTTTCACCTTCCCGCCACTTTGACGCAGTGAGATAAGGATTTGAGTGAAGGATATATAAATATATTTTTAAGTCTACATTATTAAGAAAGCATTAAGAAACTCAAACATGCAAATGCCTAAAAATAAAATGACATGCCGGATTGCCAATGAATGAGGAAATCATCACAATGACTCTGTCAGGTTCTTCCTTGACATCCTGCTCCCAGCTGCAGTTTCCCCACTCCTCCACTGGGACTTCTGCTTCTCTTGTTAGTTCTGGCAAAGAACAATTTGGACTCTGATACCTGATATCCTGCACCTGTCTCTCAGACAGCCCTATATAAACCTCCCTGACTATCAGTGCCTTTTTAAACTGGTTCCTTGAGCACCTGCGTGGTTCTCACTGTTGCTGTGTTTGCTGTTTCCTTGTCCAGTTTGTTTCCCTTGTCCTGTTCTTGCCTCCTCGCTGCCGAACTCTGCCCGTGATCCCGACTACAATACTTTGCAGTCTGCCTCCAACCTCTGCCCGTTACCCAACTACAATACATTGCTGTCTGCCCTGGACCCTTGCCTGTGACCAGGACTATGCTTTCTTACTTCCTGCTGTTCCTGCCACTGGGATCCACTCGTGCCGTAGATCTCCCATTGACAGGCGCACATCATTTGCTCATTCATTTTAGTACTGGAATTTTGTCTTTGGATTTCTTGTAAACTGAGTCTCGGTGGCAAGAGTGTGACAATCTGGCTCTTACTAAGGGGACCTGTAGGTTCACAAGAGCGTGACAATCCTGCTCTTACTAAGGGGCCATGTAGGCTCACAAGAGAGTGACAATCCTGCTCTTACTAAGGTGACATGTGGGCTCACAAGAGTGTGACAATCCTGCTCTTACTAAGGGGACATGTAGGTTCCCAAAAGCATAAGGCTAGGTACCCAGTGACCATGGCGTAGCGCGCGACGGCCGTGCGCAACACACACCAGGTAGAGCCCTCTATCAGGCAGGCCCCAGTAGATGTGTGTGCGAGCGGTCACACATCACAATGGCGCGTCCACTGGCAGTGAAGACAAGAATTTAGTCTTCCCGTGCCGCGAAACGACCATGTGGTTGGCGGGCAGCCAATGGAAGGGCAGATATGCCCCGTCATGGCCATGACCCCCATCATGGCCGCGGCGCCGCGCATCGCATCGCTCCCCTTCAGACCACAGATCATGGCTTTTATCTGTGCACGCACCGACAGGTCACCAGGCGCACATGCAGCAGTAAACACTGGGGCCATATCCTAACAATCCTGCTCTTACTAAGGGGACCTGTAGGCTCACAAGAGCGTGACAATCCTGCTCTTACTAAGGGGACCTGTAGGCTCACAAGAGCGTGGCAATCCTGCTCTTACTAAGGGGACCTGTAGGCTCACAAGAGCGTGACAATCCTGCTCTTACTAAGGGGACCTGTAGGCTCACAAGAGCGTGACAATCCTGCTCTTACTAAGGGGACCTGTAGGTTCAGAGGAGTGTGACAATCCTGCTCTTACTAAGGGGACCTGTAGGTTCAGAGGAGTGTGACAATCCTGCTCTTACTAAGGGGACCTGTAGGCTCACAAGAGCGTGACAATCCTGCTCTTACTAAGGGATCATTTACAAAAAAAAAAAAAAAAAGACATTTCTTAGGTAGCTTGTTGCTTCAAGAAAAGAGGAGATCTTCTATCACTACCAATTTCTAACAACTACTACCAGTATCATCCTTGGCTTTCTAAGAAATCTCCATTAACACCACTAATGCATTTAAAGAGCAAACACATAGTTTGTCTCAGTGCTCTTATCAATATACGATGTTTAAAGCAGCAATCCTCCTACTTTGTTTTTTACTCTTTGTTTTACAGGATGGGACCTGGGGTCCTCTGGAGCTAAACCGGGCTATTTTCAGCTTTGGAGATCCCCCAAGATACTTACCAGTGTACTTACTTGGTGTACATCTCCCTCCAGGAGAAACAAAATGGCCACCAAATCTCTAGCCAATAGGAACCTGCAACATCATTGGTTGCGGCTTCCTATTGGATAGCCATTTAGATCCCCATAAACATTAAGTAATGCCGGTAACTTCACCAGTAATTATCTCAGCAACCATGGGTTCCCCCGGAGTTGAAAGTAGTGCGGTCCAACTGCAGAGGACCATACCCCCTATTGGAGCAGCTTAAAGCTGCTTTAAGACCCTGTCAGCAATGTACAAATGAAGTATCTAATACAAGGCGTGTGCAAACTGGGGGGGTGCAATTTTTTTCGGGGGGAGGGGGCGTGGATCGTTTACAGAGGCCCCGCACTCTACCAACAGCATTTAAATTCAATACCGGGGGAGAGCACGAGGCCTCTGTATATCCCTTACCTTGTCTCCAGCGGCTTCTGGCGATGCATCGCTATGGCAGCGCAGAGTCAAATGACACAGCGCGGTCAAATGACAATGCGTCAGATGACACCAGAGAAAAGGTGCGGGGGGGCAAGTTTATACTATATCTAGCTGAAATAAACATAATCAGTGCTTTGAATTGTTCTTTTCGGGCAGTAAATTATCTACTGAAGATTATTAACCTGAGTGATCCATCATTAATCACATGCAATTTAATATAAAACTGAAATGAATGCCAAACTAATGGCCTCAACGAATGCCAAAAAGGCACATTAACATTGCACTTGACTACAGTATGCTTAATTCTTTGTTTAGGCAAATTTATCTCAAAGATCAATGTTCATGGTCATATGCTCATAGACAGAAAACAAATACTGTAAACCAGGATTCTGAACTATACCATAATCCCCAAACAAACACTAGATCTCAAAGCCCTGCTGTTGACAACCTTTCACTTTTTATCCATAACTAGACAAACAAATCTTAAGAAACTCGTTATACTTCAAAGATGCGAGGCCCTTTGCAACAGGGTGTACTAATCCACAGACATTGTACGATTGATGTTTCAAAATACAAGACTATAGCAAATGGTCTTATCCTAAGGTTGGATTCACTAGGCTGGCTGTTGCTGAAAACTTTTCGCATAGTACAAATGATCCCCTATGCTTATCTGGAGAGATGCAGTTATTGATCCTCCCCCTTTTTCTATCCTAAAACATTCCCGGTTTGGGCTTATCCCTCTCAAAGTTTTTCTTTTTTTTAGGGGGATTAAGGGGGGGGGGGAGGGGAGGAAGGACAGAGGAAAAGCTCATTTGCAAGTGATTGTACATTCATGGTAATAGTGGTATAAGCTTCTCGTTTCAATGTTGGTCGCTCAGTGAGCAGCAGATGAAACACAATGAAGGTTAAATTACAAGGTCGCCGAGTTGGAAAGGAGGCCATGTTTCAAGACCAGTGACAGTTCTTTGTATTTTGAAAAACTGAGAAAACTTACATTGTAAGCTTTTCAGAGCATGGATTTATTCTGCATTTAAAGCTTATTATGTAGATCTCTCATATATATGTAACAAGGTGGCTCCCCTGTCAGATAATGATGCAGGGGAAACATGTTTACAGAGCCTGGGACAACACTGAGCAGGTGAAGTCCAGAGCAAAAAATAAGTGAAAAATGCAGAGCACTGCAGGGAACCCAACTGAATGAAAAAATAGGAGTAGCTTTATTAAGTCATAGATAAGTTAAAAATGGAAAAATTCCAAAACTCGACCTTCCCACACGTTTCACACAGCTATGGTGCTTTCTCGAGGAAGCACTTAAGTAGAGATGGATCTCTATCCATGACTCCAGCTTCATCAATGCAGGTCTTACCTTGATCCCTAGCAGCCCTATATGAGGCCGATTGCACCAGAGACCAAAGGACTAGTACAGAAGTTAAGCACAGGAATTTTGCCCTGCGTTTAATATTTTTCCAGAATCTGTGTTATACTGTGAGGATATATTCATGACTAAAGTCTCTATCTATGCAATCTACATTTGTTTTCACTAATTAAAGCTGCAGACCAAGCAATGTCCAACATGTTTTTTTTTAAATAAATCAGTTCTGTACCGTGAGAAAATACTAGTAGAATTTTTTTAAACAACTCTGAATGACATTGTTAATGTATTATAATGTAACAAGCATGTTTTTGTTTCTATAGAAACCATTTACAAAGTCACATCCCCTTCCTCTTCTGAAATAGGCTCTGGCATACCCCTTCTTGAGCCCTGCCCTCTCTCTAGCAGAGCACCAATTCTGTCTAGTTACTGCCTGGTCACATGATCTTCCCCACAGAACTTTGCATCTTTGGTCCTCTTCTGCTGCACTGAAAGCCATTTAGTGAACCGCCAAGCCGAATCTTCGCTGATCGATCACAGGAGAATGGATCGATGGCAACTTAGTTAATTACTTATCATTGTGTGGATTATATTGATGCACATATTAAAGGGGGGTGGGGGGGAATGGCAGATTGGACTGCTGCTTTAAGCTCTACGGAGCCTGACTCGACTCTCTTGGAAACACAGGACAGCATTTCTTTTCGTCTACATAAGTCCAGAGCAGTCTGGCATAATTAGCCTCCTCAGCTGCCTCCATAGAGACTTATAAAAAGCCTGCCAGCTCACTGCAAGGGACTCTCTGATCCAGGAAGCTATTATACTGGACCGCTGAAGAGGGACCACCCTGCACATAGACTTTTCACTTCATATCCCAACCTGGAGGAAGCGGGGCCCAAAAGTAAACTTTCCTAGGCTTGGCTTGTGTATTATCATTGGTAAGGGGCTTAGCTCCCAACTTATAGATAGAGTGAACGCTGTTATACTCAGTACTCCAGAGAGGAGCTAGGTCTGTTTACTTTTGCTCCTGTATGCTGAACACAAGCAGTATTTATTGTTGTTAAGCTTGTTAAGCTTCGGCTAATAAAAGCCTATATTATTTTCCCCTTAAATACGTCTCCTGTTTTAAAACCTCTGCACAAATCTCCTAAAGTATACAACAATTTGACCTTGAGAAAGTCCTTTACGGACGAAACGCGTAGGTGCGTTCCTACCATTGTTTCTTTTGCACTGACCATTAAAGAACCTTTTTAATACTTATCCCTGCTTGGAGTTACCCTCATTTTGGCGACCTAAAAGCTGGTATGCTGCCAAGAAACGCTGCTGTGCTCCTCTACATCTCTGCTGCTTGTGTTTACCCTGAGAGGACTGCACGCTGGAACAGATTCACCCATCAAGGACACCACTAAGGGAGGTAAAGGGCCTTGACCCATTATTATTTTACCCTCCAGTGCTGGACTGACTGAGTTATTTCCCCAGGGTGTAGTACACCACCATTAGGAGACCTATATTGGGGTACCCGCGGGGGGACCACCAGGCCTCTGGGTTCTCACCCTGGGATGTTATGGATTATACTCTATGTCCTTGAACTTGGATCTTTTATGGTATTATCAGTATACTAATGAGCTATCTATGGTGATGCACCATTACACCACTTACCTATCTGCGATACAACAATTTGTGGCCTGATAAGATTAAGTATTGCCACAATCAAACACAGTAAAACATGAACACTATTGCCAGAATTCACTAAACCGCAAAGTAGGATCAGGGTGCAATACCCCGCATCACGGCTTAGTGAATCCCAGTCTATGATTAGCTAAACACAGCTACTGTACTAGAAAAGTCCAAACTACCAAGAAATGTGTATCTGTGCAGCCATATTGTCATTTTGCAGAATGAAGAGCACGAGGCAGCGTCAGGAAAGAGACAGGGGCCTCTGTATGTATACCTTTATTTATATAGCGCCATTAATGTACATAGCGCTTCACAGCAGTAATATACGTGACAATCATACAAATAACAAATAATACAAATAACAGATCATGGGAATAAGTGATTCAGACATAAAACTAACATTACGGGACAGGAGTCCCTGCTCTGAGGAGCTTACAATCTAATTGTTAGGTAGGAAGAACATACAGAAACAGTAGGAGGGAATTCTGGCAAGTCCAACAGTAATGTAGAAGGAGGTAGTGGGGCCAGGTTTGGGAGGAAGTATGAGGAGCTATGTTTTTGACATGTTAAGTTTAAGTCGGTGGAGGGCCATCCAGGAAGATATCGCAGAGAGACATTCAGAAAGTTTGGTCTGTACAGCAGGTGTAAGGTCAGGGGTTGAAAAGTAAATTTGTGTCGTCAGCATAGAGGTGATATTTAAACCCAAGAGATGTGATTAGGTCACCTAGAGAAAGTGTGTACAGAGAAAAGAGAAGAGGTCAAAGGACAGAGTCCTGGGGTACCCCCACAGAGAGATAAATAGATAGAGGAGGTGTTAGCAGAAAAGACACTGAAAGTACGATGAGAGAGGTAAGAGGAGATCCAGGATAGAGCTTTGTTACGAATACCAAGAGTATGGAGAATGTGAAGGAGAAGAGGTGGTCTATGGTGTCAAATGCTGCAGAGAGGTCGAGTAATATGAGCAGAGTGTAATGACCTCTGTCTTTGGCAGCATGGAGGTCATTAGTTATTTTAGTGAGGGCTGTTTTAGTCGAGTGAGCAGGGTGGAAGCCAGATTGTAGAGGGTCTAGGAGAGAATAGGTGTTGAGAAAGTGGAGCAAGCGAGGGAACACAAAACGTTCAAGGAGTTTAGAGGCAAAAGGCAGGAGGGAGACAAGTCGACATTTAGAAGGACAGGTAAGGTCAAGCTTGCTGTATTTGAGTAATGGTATAACTGTTGCATGTTTGAAGGAGGAGGGAAAGGTACAGAGTAGAGGGAGGAGTTAAAAATGTATCTGAGCATAGGGATTATAGTAGGATCAAGAGGTTTTAGGAGATGGGGGGGAATGGGGTCCAGAAGGCAAGTGGTAAAGGGAGAAGAGGAGATCAGCAGTGACACATCCTCCTCTGAGACAGCGGAAAAAGAGTCAAGGAAGGCAGGAGGAGAGTTAGGATGTGGTGTAGGATGGGAGGAGGAAACAGAGGGGATGTTCTGATGTATGGATTCCACCTTTTCCTTAAAATAGTGAGCAAAGTCCTAAGGTGAGATGGAGGAAGAAGAAGAAGCAGCTGAGGGTGGTTTGAGTAGAGAGTCAAAGACAGAGAAGAGTCAGCGTGGGTTAGACTTGTGCATGTTGATTGGTGAAAAAAAAGTAGGTTTGTTTAGCCTGAGAGAGGGCAGAGTTGAAACAGGATAGCATAAATGTGTAGTGAAGGAAGTCTGCGATAGTGTGAGATTTTCTCCAGAGGCGTTCAGAGGAACAAGTGGAGGAACGCAGCATGCGCGTGTGGGAATTTAGCCAGTGTCTGGGGTTAGTAAGGCGAGGACGGCAGAGAGAAAGCGGGGCAGGTAGATCAAGAGAGGAGGATAAGGCAGAGTTGTAGTTCCTGACCAGGTTGTCAGGGTTTGGAGCAGAACTGAGAGAGGAGAGGGAGGAGCGTAAAGTGGAATCAAAGGCTGGTAGGTTAATAGAGTGCAGGTTTCTGCAGAAACGAGGGGTAGATGGAGATGGAGAATGGGAGAAGTGAGAGAGAGAAAATGAGATGAGATGATGGTCAGAGAGAGGAAAGGGGGAAATGGAGAAATCAGAGAGAGAAAAGTTTTTAGTGAAAACCAGGTCTAGGTAGTGGCTGTCATTGTGGGTGCTGGCTGCAGTCCACTGTTAAAGGCCAAAAGAAGAGGTTAGAGCAAGGGCGCGCAAACTTTTTTTGCTGCCCCCCCCCCCCTGCTCTCCTGCATTCTGCGCCTCCTCCTTTCCTCGCACAGCGTCAAATGACGCCGCGGGGTCACGTGACCCACAGTGCTATTTGATGCATGTGAAGTCACGTCACAAGACCCCGCTGCGTCATTTGATGCAAAGTTGCTATGGACACGAGTGACGCCGGCAGAGTCAAGGTAAGTTTTAGAGTTGCATAGGCCTCACGCGATCCCCCGGCATTTAATTTAAATGGCTTGGGGAAGATCGTGGGGCCTCTGCAACCGCCTGTGCCCCCTCGGAGAAATCCAGCATCCCCTCTGGGGGGCGCGTCCCCCACTTTGTGCACCGCTGGGTTAGAGAGAGAAAGCGGGAAGCCCAAAGGAGAGAGGGGTCATCAATGTGGCAGTTGAAGTCCCCAAGGAGAAGAACAGGGGAGTCTGAGGAGAGAAAGAAAGAGAGCCAGGATTCAAAGTGAGAGAGAAAGGCAGAAGGGGGTGAGTAGAGGAAGGTGGGCGATAGATGACCGCCACATGGACCGGGAGAGGAGAGAAAATCTGGACAGTGTGAGCCTCAAAGGAGGGAAAAGCAAGAGAGGGGGGAATAGGAAGGGTTCGGTAACAACAGAGAGAGGAGAGCAGGAGCCCCACGCCTCCACCCCTGCCACCAGGGTACGGAGTTTGAGAGAGAGGCCACCATAAGAGAGGGCAACTTCCAGAGCAGAGTCAGACTGAGTGAGTCAGGTCTCAGTTATAGCAAACAGGAGCAGAGAGTGAGAAAGAAAGACGTCATGTACAGAGAGGAACTTGTTAGAAAGGGAGCGTGCATTCCAAAGGGCACAGGAGAAAGGGAGAGAGGAGGGAGGGTGGCAGGGGATGGGTATGAGGTTGGAGGGGTTGACACCAGACGACTCTAAAGAACCCCAGAAGGCTTTCTTGTATCATTGGTAGGCCTGGTTTTTTTGATGAGACTCTTCCTCTAACACCTTTGCTGGCAGAGGAGCATTGCCACACGTTATAGATAAAATGCTTCACAATGTGTTGAGGTAAACATGTGACCTTAGCAAGAACAAATACTGTATGCTCGCTAACTTTTTTTAAATAAACTATATTGCTTTAAAGATGCAATCCAATCCCAACTTTGAGTTGAAAACATATGAAAAAGTGGTCAAGTCCAATTCTATTGACTTCAAAACGAAATATTAGTTTTGAGGACTTCAGCTGTATTAAGGAGATTCTGGGGGATGATATATCATACTGTAGTAAATTTGGTGCAAATGGCATTATTTTCATCTTGCGTCTCAGTGTATCAAGGTCTGTGCTCCAAGTTTTGTGCTGTTTGTGTCACCTTGTGATTTAGGGATAGATAATGGGAGGAGTTACATGACATACAGATTATTATTAGATGTAGCAAACTCTGCATATCCCTGCGTCATTTTTGTATCTTTCTATTTGCGTCACATTTTTCTGCCACGTTTGAGGTGCTGTAAACTTTTCTGACAAACAATTTGCATATAATGTAAGAAACACTTTCATATATTTGATGCGAATGTGAGCAGAAAATGAGCACGTCTAAGTGTTCTCTACTGTATATACTACACTCTCCCAGAATCCCCTGCTAGCCTCATTTTCACTGTTTATTGGCTCTCCCTCATAGGGGCCATGAAAGTTCCATCTGATTATCTCCGTCATGTTGTTCCACCTCAGGCAGCTGGGAGTTCCAGAGGGACTTGAACACACAAGAAAAATCGATAGAGTTTATTAGCCGCCTGCAGGAAGGTTGAGGAAGGTCCTTTCTAAGGCTGAGTCCATAGAGAGGGAAAGCGGGTGCTTTCCCTAGCCTTAGTCCGGGGGCGTGTCTGGGGGCGTGCCAGTGACGTCATGGAGCTGGATCGCCCTCATTGGGTGAACCGCTCCCATGACCGGCCCTCCGCTCCCGTCAGCGCGCAAACGAAAAATGTATTGTCTGCTACGCCTCCACATGCCTGCAGACACGTGCGCGAGCCCCTGCTAAAGCCACTCTCATTGCGGATGCAGGGGCTCACTGACAAGCATCAGCGCGCCTCAGTGCCGGTCAGCGGATAAGCGCTGACCATGGACTCAGCTTAAGGGTAGGAAAATCCTAAGCGTAGGTGTTTGCATCTTTAACATGTAGTAATTCCCATATTGATAAAATCTTATGTTATATCAAAATCACGATGAGAAAGATAAGATCAACTTTGAATTTCACAAAGGAGAAAATAAAAAGGTTGTTTTGCTTGTTTGTTTTTTTACATTAAAGTGAAGATAGTGCATAGCCTCGTCCTGAACAAGAAAATCAAGTCACAACAGGAAGAACCGGTTTAGCAGCACAGCAATGCTTGTAGTTCTATATTTATATTAAGTTGCAGCGTAAGAGGCCTAGTTGGTATGTTCATCACCTGCTTGGCAGGAAACTATCAGGATAGAAAGTGGTACAGAAGTGATTCACGTCAACGGTTACATGGTCATGGTGAAACAGCGTTGATGCAACCCAAAAACAATGTCATTGCATTCAACATTATCGGTCCTCATTATAGTGAGTAGAGATGTGATAACATCGTCTGGGTCGAGTCTAAAGTGAGTGGAATATAAATGTCATTCCTCATTTTTTTTAAAAATATTTTATATTTGTATTTGTTTTTTTTGCTACCACAAAATAAAACCCTGTATAATATAATGACGATGTGCATGCCAAAGTCAATGGCACAAATCACAAAGGGGGAAGGTATTAGGATCGTTGCATGAATTTGATGTTATACTGTATGTACAGAACATAGCAATGCCAACCAGACATACCAATGTATACTGCATAATTAAGTCTCTCATTGGCAAGGTTACTTCCTTCATCCGCTGAGAGTAACGTTGCACAGGTGGCGGTCATTTACTAAAGACAAATGAGCTAACTGTAAAATGCAGTGATTTCTTTGCAACTACAGCCCTATAAAAGGGGGAAACGTAGCTGTAAAAAGTAGTTTGCTTCCAGCTCACTGAGGCTGGTGTGCAATACCCAGCATCAGTCCTATCAAGGTTTCTTTTTCTGCAAAGGAATTAAGTAATTAAAACATCCTGCTGTAAAAATAGACACTAGCTTGGAAACTATTTTGGAATTATTTCTGACACAGTTTGCTGTGTATTTGTATTAGCATTACATTGGCGCAAAGTAAAATATTGATTTAATGGTACACCTCATTAATTTGTGTGCTAATTAACATACCACAGTCTCAACCAACCAGAGAAAAACGATGACGTATATTTTACCTATTTTGTTACTGACCCCATGTACACCAACTGTTACTATGTTCATTCAATGTGGGAGAGTCTGGCTACAACTCTTTAACATTAGATGTAGGTGACTTATTACATGCATTTTTTGCACCTTTAATTTTCCACTCCAGTGATGTTGAACATGACATTGCACAGACGTGCTACAGTCATCACTTCACAGTTGCTTGCGACTGTCACTATGTTTAAAAAGAACAAAGTAGAATGAACAGTCAGAGCTGTATATTGTGAAACAACTGAAGAGTATAACATGTTGGCTGTAATGCCCAGGGCCACCAGCAGAAATCATTGGGCCCAGGACAAATATAAGAAGCAGGCCCCCTTCCCCACAGGTAATGGGCCTCGGGGGAGGGTATAAGGAGGTCCTGGAGGGGTTTTAAGGGATAATGGGCCTGGGGAGGGGGGCGGGGGAAGGGGATAATGTAAGGGGGTAATGGGCCCAGGGGGATGGTGTAAAGGGATAATGGGCCTGGGGGGTGCAAGGGGGTAATGGGCCAGGGGGGGGGGGGGGGTATAAGGGGATGGGCCTGGGGGGAGGGTAAAGGGATAATGGGCTGGGGGGGTAAGGAGATAATGGGCTGGGAGGGTAAGGAGATAATGGGCCTCGGGCTGTGTGAGGGGATAATGGGCAGAGGATGGGGTTGTAAGGGGATCATGAGCTGGGGGGTGGGGGGGGAGGGTTAGGGGATAATGGGCCAG
This sequence comes from Ascaphus truei, assembly GCF_040206685.1. Lineage (NCBI taxonomy): Eukaryota > Metazoa > Chordata > Amphibia > Anura > Ascaphidae > Ascaphus > Ascaphus truei. The sequence continues at coordinate 444,698,412 of NC_134483.1, forward strand.
GGAGCATAATGGGCAGAGACATGTGAGCTTACCTGGAGCCCTCGGACGGGCCTGCTGGAGGAACAATGGCTGGTAAACAGGAGGGCCCGGCAGGACCAGTTTCCACTGGGAGGGGAAGGGAGAAACAGATGGACGGTGGCCAGCAAAGGGGAAGGCCCTTCTTGCCTGCGCAGGTGCAGGCAATAAACTGTTGGGTCACCAGCAAAGGGGCCGAGCCCCTTGACTGACCAGGCCCAGTACCGCAGTTCCAGCTCTCCCCCCCCCTGTCAGCGGCCCTGGTAATGCCTGTCTATCCTACTGCCCGTTCTACACTGTGAAGAAGGTCTAATTAGCAGCAGATTTTGCTCTGCTGGCTCTCTGCTGTTCCTAAGCTAGATATGAGTTATGGAATACACAGCTCTCTATGAATGCACTCTATCTGCATTTTTCTAAAATGCTAATGAAACAGGTGCATAATGTTCCAGGGCTGCTTTCCTGCATTAAGCGGCAGTGTCACCTAGTCGAGCACTTGAGGTAAGTGGTCGAGTCATAAAATATTCTTCATCTTTGGTAGGCAGGTTACATGAGCTGTGGGAATGTTCTAATTAGAAAGAGTAGCTTGCATTAGGTGTTTGAAGTGAACAGCTCTTACCCTCACATTCTTTTGAACCTTTACTTTTCTTCTTCCCTTTTGATGGCTAGAATATCTATTGTTCATCCTCCTTCTTCCCTGGATCTTTCCTCATTTTTGGGTTGCTCCTGTGTACTACATAGTAGTAATAAAAAAAAAAGCTATAGACCCATCCAGTACTTAGTAAGCAAAATAGATGGGAAGGCTATATCTGTGATATATGCAGGCTAATAAAATTGACTGCATGTTGCAGAAGTGGAGAAGGGTACAACATGAGATATATTCTGTTGAACACAAATATCTCATCTATGGATCCATCCATTTGAATATATAATACCAATATATAATACCAGCAATATTCAAGCGTGTTTATAAATAGCGAAAATGAGGCAGAAAATGCTCTAGTTATTCTATCCCCAATGAATATTATTGTATCATGTTTTTTAGTAATCATTTCTCTTCTATCCCCACTGGATGGAGCTGCACATTCAGTAGGTAAAGAATATAGAACAGTAACAAGGTATGAGAAAAAAACCACCAACTTTCAAAACAATGCACTCAATGATTGATTTCAAATATAACCTTTTGAAGTTAGAGCTGAGGGAACTCCGCTTCAGCACGGGCCTCAGACTGGCACTCTTCCTATCACTGTGAATGTGGAGGCAGCACCTTATGAGATCTCATTTGTTTAAGGTCTTGCCCAGGGTGGTGCTGAGCGGGCGCGCTCATGCTCACTGTGATGAAACACATTGCGGCAATGTGTGTGGCCAGCGTGAGCAAGCGCCTGAGCATGTGCGGCGCTTAGCGGCTTGCCAAGCAAGAACATTTGAATTTGCCGCTTTCTTGCGCCGCTGCGCATGAGCGCCTGCACGCTCAGCGCCACCCTGGCCGCAGCCTAAGGCACACAGCGCCCTACATTCAAGGATAACCAGTTAAGCATAATAGGCAATTGAGGGAGAAGATCTGTAGTGCGCCTGATTAACCTGCTGCTGCAATAACAGAATAGCCTAAATGAATCACAATTTATCATAAACTGAATGTATCAAACATAAAGTCAGTAGTAATATTCTGATACAAATAAGTATCTGAGTCACGGGGTACATATATGTAATTAAACGACCGGGTCTACACTGAATAGTCAATAATCAGACAATGCATAGTGTTACAATGAACAATTATTGGCAATCTAATTGCTAGCAGCAATTTTCAATTTACCCACATCCACAGTTTCTCCACTCTTAGAGCAGCGATACTACATTCCCCCACTATTTTCTTATTTTCTTATTTTTATATGTAAAGCATGTGACAATGTATAATTCTACATTCCTGCCTAAGCTGGCAATCATTTGGTGCTCCTGTTATAAATCTGTACAAATCCTGATTGTGTGCCTAACATAATGGCGGCCTTCTGATTCTATGCTGCAGTCACTGAAATGCAGCAGATGATATCTAACATTATATTACTAGATGTGACACATTATTGTTACAGCTTCCAGAGTAATAGACAGTTTGTTGCCAAAGTGCAGAGCACAAAAAGGTGCGTTTCAGAGCCTGTTTCAAAAGAGGGAGTGGATATGACTTTCTAAACGGTTGCTGTAGCAACTGAAAGATGATCAGTACATTAAAAAAATCCTAGAAAATGGCATTAAGGCAGAAAGTGAAATATGGGGGTCACTATCTCTCTCTCTTTCTTCCCCATGCACAGGGACATTGCATCTACGGGTAGGAGCTCTCTCCCAATGCCCTCTGGTCAACTGCTTAATGGCGGCACGTTGATGAATACTGCCCTGCGCTGCTTCTTACACTGGGAGCGGATGGTTAGTACAGGAGAGGGCAGTATTTAGCAGCACATTGAACAGCCGAAGGGAGCATGGATAAGCTTTGATTCCCAGCAGCAATGTCCCTGCTCCCTCTAGACGCGCAAGGCTTGTATTATACTAAGCACGTGCGCGCTAGACAATGAAAAATACCTGTCTTCCTACGACAGTGTATTCGCTGCCGACGCGCGCGCGCGCGCACGGCAGAAAACGTTGGCGCGGCTGCTTGGTGGAAATACAAAGAAATTAGAATTTTCCAGCGGCTGCCGTGCCACGTGACACTGTGAGCCAATCACAGTGCAGCCTACCGTTGTGACGTCATAGCCATGCCTCCTAGCCACGCGCGTCACAGTTTGGCGTATAAGCACTAAACACGCGTGCCACGTGCTCCGCTTAGTATAATACATGCCAAAGAAGGCTACCTGGGATTGTCCCAGATTCCCGGTGTTCCAGTCCGGCCCGGCTTCACAAATATATTACATTTGTTACAAAAACAGCTAATTCATCTGTATCTTATACTATATTAGTGAAAGCACTGTATGTTTGCCTGCCTGCCTGCCTGCCTGCCTGCCTGCATGCATGCCTGCCTGCTGGATGTCCGGTGTCCCCAGCGGCAATCTCATTGGTCCCTTGGCCCGCCCGCCCCCGCACACCTCTCATTGGCCTCACACACTCACACCACCCCCTTGGCCCGCCCCCCACACCTCTCATTGGCCTGAGGCGGAGTGACGGGCCAAAGGTCCAAAAAAATAAATAACACACACACACACACACACACACACACACACACACACACACACACACACACACACACCTCTCTCCCCTCTCCCCTCTCCAAATCACCTTTTCCCCCTCCCCAGCGGCATCACCTCTTCCCCCTCCCCAGCGGCATCACCTCTTCCCCCTCCCCAGCGGCATCACCTCTTCCCCCTCCCCAGCGGCATCACCTCTCCCCGCTCCAAATCACCTCTCCCCGCTCCAAATCACCTCTCCCCGCTCCAAATCACCTCTCCCCCCTCCCCGCTCCAAATCACCTCTCCCCCTCCCCGCTCCAAATCACCTCGCTTCCCGCAGCTGCCACGCGGCGCGTAAGATGGCGGACCCCCTTCCTCCCTCGCGGCGCCGAGTCAGACGGTGGCGGCGCCCGGAAGTACAGGTAGGTGTCGCTCCCCACCTCCGGCGCCAAACGGAACTGAGAAAGGGCGCATCAACTGAGGTGTGTGTGTGTGTGTGTGTGTGTGTGTGTGTGTGTGTGTGTGTGTGTGTGTGTCACTGTCCACTGCCCCCCCCTCCTATCCACTGCCCCCCCCCTCCTATCCACTGCCCCCCCCTCCTGTCCACTGCCCCCCCCTCCTGTCCACTGCCCCCCCCCTCCTGTCCACTGCGTCCCCCCTCCTGTCCACTGCGTCCCCCCTCCTGTCCCCCCTCCTGTCCACTGCCCCCCCCTCCTGTCCACTGCCCCCCCCCTCCTGTCCACTGCCCCCCCCTCCTGTCCACTGCCCCCCCCTCCTGTCCACTGCCCCCCCCCCTCCTGTCCACTGCCCCCCCCCTCCTGTCCACTGCCCCCCCCCCTCCTGTCCACTGCCCCCTCCCTCCTGTCCACTGCCCCCCCCCTCCTGTCCACTGCCCCCCCCCTCCTGTCCACTGCCCCCCCCCTCCTGTCCACTGCCCCCCCCCCTCCTGTCCACTGCCCCCCCCTCCTGTCCACTGCCCCCCCCTCCTGTCCACTGCCCCCCCCCTCCTGTCCACTGCCCCCCCCCTCCTGTCCACTGCCCCCCCCTCCTGTCCACTGCCCCCCCCTCCTGTCCACTGCCCCCCCCCTCCTGTCCACTGCCCCCCCCCCTCCTTTCCACTGCCCCCCCCCCTCCTGTCCACTGCAGGAAATGCAGGGGGAGGAATCCATGCCTTTGAGGCGCCCCCCCCCCTCCCTTTGACGCCCCCCCCCTCCCTTTGACGCCCCCCCCCTCCCTTTGACGCCCCCCCCCCTCCCTCCCTTTGACGCCCCCCTCTCCCTTTGACGCCTCTCCCTTTGACGCCCCCCCCTCTCCCTTTGACTCCCCCCCCCTCTCCCTTTGACGCCCCCCCCTCTCCCTTTGACGCCCCCCCCCTCTCCCTTTGACGCCCCCCCCCTCTCCCTTTGACGCCCCCCCCTCTCCCTTTGACGCCCCCCCCTCCCTTTGACGCCCCCCCCCTCCCTTTGACGCCCCCCCCCCCCTCCCTTTGACGCCCCCCCCCTCCCTTTGACGCCCCCCCCCCCCTCCCTTTGACGCGCCCCCCCCCTCCCCCCTCCCTTTGACGCCCCCCCCCCTCCCTTTGACGCCCCCCCCCCTCCCTTTGACGCCCCCCCCCCCTCCCTTTGACGCCCCCCCCTCCCTTTGACGCGCCCCCCCCTCCCTTTGACGCGCCCCCCCCCTCCCTTTGACGCCCCCCCCCCCCTCCCTTTGACGCCCCCCCCCCTCCCTTTGACGCCCCCCCCCCTCCCTTTGACGCCCCCCCCCCTCCCTTTGACGCCCCCCCCCCTCCCTTTGACGCCCCCCCCCCCTCCCTTTGACGCCCCCCCCCCCCTCCCTTTGACGCCCCCCCCCCCTCCCTTTGACGCCCCCCCCCCTCCCTTTGACGCCCCCCCCCCTCCCTTTGACGCCCCCCCCCCCTCCCTTTGACGCCCCCCCCCCTCCCTTTGACGCGACGCCCCCCCCCCCTCCCTTTGACGCCCCCCCCCTCCCACCCCTCCCTTTGACGCCCCCCCCCCTCCCTTTGACGCCCCCCCCCCTCCCTTTGACGCCCCCCCCTCCCTTTGACGCCCCCCCCTGCCTTTGACGCCCCCCCCTGCCTTTGACGCCCCGCGCGCACACACTGACTGACTGCCGCACGCACGCACACACTGACTGACGCGCACACAAAGCCTGACTGACGCACGCACACACTGACTGAGGCACACACTGACTGTGTGTGCGTCAGTCAGTCTGTGTGTGTTTGTGTTTCTGCCTCAGACTCACTGACGCGCGAGCAAACACACAGTGACTGACGCACACACGCTACATGAAGCTGTAAAGGAGGGAGGGAGGGGGGGGACTGGATTGATGTGAATGGGGACAAACAGAGAGAGGGGGGAGGAGAGAGAGGAACGGGAACATTACATCCCGGGCAACGCCGGGTCTCTCAGCTAGTTTAACATAAAACAAAAATCACTGGGCTTGGGCTTATTCTATGAAAGTATATACAGTATGTATTAAGTACACATTAACAATGGTACCCTCAATACGCGCTCTAATCAGTCCTGCTTTCTTTATTTAGAGATCATTTAGTAAGGATGGGCACCTCAATGGATTCAATTTCCAAATTGAACAGTTTGAGAATTCGATGTTTGAGTCGAAATCTCAGCAAAATTCGAGCCAAAAATCAAGAAAGGCTCATCATCTGATTCACTAATTTCTCTGATTTTTATGGGTTTTGAATTTTTTTTTTTAATCAACTGGTCAAACTTTTATTTGGGGGGGGGGGGGGGGGGGGAGAAACAATTCTTTGCAGAAAATAATTAAATGTTTGAAATCGTTCAACCTAAATTCGAAAACGAATTTAGATTTTTGTTATTCCCCATTGTTTGTTAAAACTCCAAAACCAAAACACCAAAAAGAATTTGAAAACCAAATGCACAGCACACAAATGTTTAAGAACCAAAACCCAGCGAATGTTTCCTGGCTTGTAATTTAGTTTAGGTTTTGCATAAGGACGGTTCTGTGCTGCTTCCTAGTATCCCTTCACTGTATGCCTCCATCATGAGTTATATGCTGCCACCTACTGGTACTTCATAATAATGCTGTGCTGTATCATGGAAAGAAAACTATAGATGACGATTATGGTCTAGATTTAATTCAAGTGGAATTTTCTTTGTTTAAAAAAACCCCAAAACATTTACTCTAAGCCAGGAAATGGTCCTGAGCGAAACCCCGTTATCCTTAGCTTTAAGAAGTCACTGATTCCCAAGCTGTATACTCCCTCTCCCATCATTCTCACTTTCCTACCCACTGTAGGAAAAGACACAACGTACAGTAAAATAGGTAACACAAACTCAAAAAACTCCATCACCTTCCACACAGTTCCAGTGACTTCACTACCATGTTTTGGTAATGCTCACTGCAATGTAACTGAGCAAGAAAGATGTTAAACTAAATACCATTATAATGCATGAGAACTACTGTATGTCAGTACACACCGGCTTGCCTGAGAGAAATGAGAAATATATAGAGGGAGCAGACCCATGTTAAGGCCAGGTAACGAACAAAATAACACGTGTTATCTCCTTACCCATTGTTACATAACATGCCATCACATTAACGATGCAATAACACCTGCTACCTCAGTCACATTATTTGTAGTTAGAGACACATTAACAACCGAAGGAGAGCTGCCTTAAGCCCTAAGCGAAGGGCAACCATGACTGGGGGGCCAGGTTCTCCTCTACCTCCACGTTGGCTCCCTGACCTCCCTCCCACTCACGCGTTCAGGTGACGGGGGTGACACGGTCAGGAGGTAGGGGGGGAGGAGGGACGAACAGGAGGTTTATTTAGTTCGGCTGGCAGGGGGAGTGGTCAGTCCACGCCAGCAATTCCCGCCCACCTGTCCCTTATATTGTTAATGATGTGGTTGTTACAGTTTGAGGTTTAATTAAAAAAAGCAAAATAAGAATAAGAAATATGAGAATAAGGACTGAAGGAGGGGAGACACGGCTCCGTTTTTTGTTACCCCTATGAGGTCAAAGTGTTGAGGCGTTTGTTGCCTCTGTCGCGGCGGCAGTTGGGGGGGTAAGTGTGCTTATCCTTGCTAGAAGGGGCTCCATACTTGGTAAAGCCCAGTGGGGCTGGGTGAGACGAGAGAGCGGGGCTTATTTAATCATGAGTTTCAGGAGCCCACTCGTGTCAAGGGCCGGGTCACATGGGTCCGGCATGGGTGTCACGGGTCATCGGTTCAAAGATCTTTGACCTTTAACCCTTTGAGCGAGGGCTCTGGTAGTGGTAGCGCTTACAAATTATTTAATGGTTAAATAAACAGTCGAGGGCTTGTACCTGCAGACCTTGTCTTGTAGTTATTTGTGTGTTATTTATGTGGGGTTCTGGGTACTTGGGGTGGAGGGGAAGGGAGCTCCCTCGCAGTCTCCCAGGTCACCTGGATGTTCTGAGGCAATCAAGAAGGCCACCCATTGTATGGTCTCCTTTACCAGGAGTGTTAGAAAGGAGCAATTCCGCCCTAAATTACGTAATTTGAGTTAAATTGTCAAAATGCTCATGTCCTGCAGGAGTGTGATCAACAAGCAACATCTATATATTCTGACTCGCTCAATTCCGCAGCTACTTTTCATGCCAATGTAAGGGACTTATCAGAGAAACTGTCTGATCCCCAGCTTGTTAGACAATGCTTTTTTTCAGTATAGTGATATCACAAACTAGGATGGCCTTAGCGGCCATGTTCACTTTTGTTTTTGGCTTAATCTTTAGCAACAACAAACACCATTTAAAGCTGCAGTTCAGTCAATATCCTGCATGTGTGTTGTTTTTTAATAAATCAGTTCTGTAGTAAGAAAAAATACTTTTAGCATTTTCTGTTTTTAAAAAAACAACTTTGAAAGACCAATTTTCTTGTATTCTATTTTAACAGCCATTTGCTAAGGCACTGCCCCTTCATGTCCTGTCACAAACCCTGACACACCCCTTTGTCAGCCCTGCCCTCCCTCTAGCACATGTCAGTGCAGGATTGCTCATGAATATTCATGAGCTTCCACTGAGAGACAGAAGCAGAAGAAAAACAGATCCCTTCACTAATTATGTCACCAAATTTCGACCTATCAATACATGGAGAACGAATTGACCTGCAGCTATACAGTTCTTTAGGTATTTAGAGATTGCACACATAAAACTATTGAAGTAAAAAAATAAATAAATTAAAAAAAGACTGAACTGCAGCTTTAAAAATCAGTGAGCAGGGAAATAATTACAGCTGGAAACACAGATACGACAGTGAATACATCTTTAAAAAGTGATTGTGCAGGGAGAACTGCACCTTTTACTATTTTCAGTGTTATCCCTTATTACATTGCTTATGGGTACTGATGATACCCTCATATTCACACTCTCCAGCATCAACGAGATTAATACTGGGTACAAAATACATACTGTAGACAGGAAGCAAAAAGTAATAATCAAAAATAGTTATAATTTCAGCTAATATGTTTGTGTTGTTAATCCAAACTATCCTTGTCAATGTATTTTCCCTGTGTGCCACGGAGTCTCGTTCAATATAAAAAAAGGGGGGGGGGGGTGTCGCAGTCTAGGGGGAAACTGGAGACCCCAATATTCTAGTGTGAAAAAGACTCAGGGCCAGATAGATCAGGAGATGGAATCTGAAAGCCCCAATGCTGGTAACATAGTGAAGTTAAATCAGGAGACTCCATAGGCATTTGGTTTCTACAGCAGAGGGCAATGATTTAGTGGGGCACTGGGCAATAAAAAGGACTTGGCATGTTTCAGTTGGCTACTTCTGTTCACGTAGCATCATCAGATGCAACAATATCGCTCCTGTAAATAGAGGTTCCATTTCAACACCTATCACAATTTATGGGTAGACCCTTTCACAGTATGTTCTCTATTTGTCATACATATCCCCTCTCTACAGAATATCCCCCAATGATTTCTAAACATGCAGCTTAATATTGTCCACTTTTAATAGTTTTCATGCCTGCAGTGGAGGTGAGGGACACCAAACAACTGCACGGAAAAACGGTGTTCCTATTTCTTGTGGTGTTTTTTATATATACCGGTATATATATATATATATATTTATATATATATATATATATACAATTAGTCTTTTTTGCTCCATTTGTTAAACGTTGTTACTTTTTGTTTGAAGCTGGTTAATTACTCCGCATTGATCGCTGAAACCTCCCAGTCACTTGCTGCTGTTCCTCATCTATTTACAGTATGAGCCACGAGCCACGCCCAACAATGTGTGCCCTGGAATCCAGGGATATTTCTTCTACTGGTGTTTGGGTTGTGACCATCAATTTGAAAAACGATATATTTCAACTGTGAAACAAATGTAGAAAAACTACTTGTATTTAATTGCTATACCAATAAGCACTATTACAGTTTAATCAATAACCCCCGATATTTCCCATGCAACCTCCTTATTTTTAAACTCCTCGAGTAGAGGTGGGACTTGGAAACAGAGGTTTTTGTTGAAAAAAAAAATTGTCCCATACTGCTTTGGATTAGAAAAGAAATACTACTACTGGTCGATTAGGATTTCCATGTGTTATATGTTTATTAGCTGCACTTACAAAAAGCATTGTGACAATAACGTTGGTAATAAAAATCCCAAATAAAAGATGTTCCTTAAAGTGAGGGGGTGACAGATTCAACCTCCAAAACGGTCCATTTCTATTTTAGAGAAATTCACTGAGAGCGTCTTCAGCTAAATCATTGTGACAATACTCAGCTGTGAATACAGACTCACTTTAATCTGGTGACAAGAGTAATTCATTGGTTAATTGAATAGCATCACTGATTTCAAAGTGCCATTTTAGGATAATGCTGACAGAAAGTTACATTCCCTCTGTACTTTGCACATAAACTTCTATTCTGATACTCAGATGGTAAAACATGTATATGTTTTGTGAATTAGGTTTTCACTTAACCCAGTTATAAGATTAACAATGTGCCTATAAACATTTCACAAAATGCATTTTGTTGACAAAATGTTTCAGAAAATTGTGTATAGAATGAAGTACAAAATTTACAAAATCTGTTTTGTTCAGAAAATCATGTACGAGATTTCAAAACACGTGTTGAGTGACTGGGTGGAAGGATTTAATTTGTCACAGTTAAATTAGTATTCAAGGCTGCATCCCCACAGGCGCTGAGCATGCTGTGTGCTCAGCGCTTGCCGCTTTTACTTATTGCCGTCTTTATGTAGAAGTCCCCACGCACGCGGTGCGCGCTCATGCGCGGGCACGCACGCTCACCCAAGTTTGGCGCTTGCAAAATAGGCAGGACACCCGGCGCTCATCGTTAGAGAGTTGGTGACGTCACCGCCCTCACGCATGAGCGCGGTCAGCACCAGCGAGGACGCAGCCTTACAGTGGTTCTCAAACCTCTCCTCGAGACCAGGCTATAGGACTAACTAATGCACTTGAACACTGACAAATGCGTCTAATTTGAAGAGCCTCATTAACTTTGCTCTGTCTCTATCAGAAAATGTATGTATGACTATACTATATCTATACTATAATTCTAAGTTGGATTCCGATGGTTTGTTTGTTTGTATGTCCGAAGCATCGAAATCTCAGAAACGGCGCCACATAGCACAACGAAACTTTCACTGTACATTCCGCTGCGAATTTGTAGGTCAACGCAACTATTTTGAGCTTCCAATGTGACTCACCTCCCAAATAATGGACATTCTAAGTTTCCCTCGGCTGTCCAGCAAATCTGTTAGAGCAGGAACAGGAGGTGGGGGGCGTGGCTACTAAGGGAGGGGGCATGTCCTTGCCTGGATCGGGCCTGTGTGTGTGTATGTCTCTGTGTGTGTGTGTGTGTCTCTGTGTATGTGTGGGGGAGATATGCCAAGGGGGGGGGGGGGAGATGTGCCAGCAGGGGGAGAGGGGGGGAGATGTGCCAGCGGGGGGAGAGGGGAGAGATGTGCCAGCGGGGGGGGGGGGGGGGGACATGTATTCTATATTACATTCCCAAGGCAAAGCCGGGCACAAAAGCTAGTATAATTATAAATGCATGGGTGTATGGGTATATGTGCATGTATGATTAAGTGCAAACCCTGTTATACATTTAGTTTGTTGTAGTTCTATAATGGGGTCCTACAATCTGTTTGTCCCATCATACCCAAGTCTGACACTGTGCTCATAAAGGCTAGTCTGGCTAGGATTGTGTAGAGGTTTAATAGGTACTTTAAAATATATTTATATTATATAAGGCACTGCTGGGTTTTTTAAGATGACTTTCTACTTGTACTGAAGGGAAGTAGGCCTCCCCCCGGCAAGCGTGACTTCCCCCCGCCCCTCCCCCGGCAAGCGTGAATCCCCCCGCCTCCGCAAGCACTTGTTCAGCGCTGCCAGTAACAGAGACACATGCACGGCAGTAAGCTGGGTTTCTCCTCTCTCTGTGTACCATCGCCACTTTGCTGCAACAGAGTGTAGTCACGGCTGAGAAAACTATCTGTCTGGTGCCAGGGTTCCAATGCCATCACTAAACAGTAGGGCAATATATTAGGGTTTACCCTCTCCCTCCCTTCCTGTCCAACCACAGTTTACCGTCTGACAAGAGATAGTCATTTGGCACCTACGGGTTCCTGCTGACACACCGGCAGTCAACAACACGGACCATGTGTTGTTACTATAGCCTCCTGCATTAGTATTTAAAGCGGCAGTAACATTATACAAGATATCTCCTCCTCTCCCTCCCGGCAAGTGTGATTCTGTGCAGGACAAGCTGAATGAGACAGCTGCTAGCTGTGTAATTACCAGGCACGTTGCACCTTCTGCAGTAAGCATATCTTTTTCCAGCAAGTCATAAAGTAAATCAACCAGGAGAGATAGTACCAGCAGTCTGAGAAAGTAGCCCAGTGACAAAAGCAGGTTTAAAGCACAAGACAAACTGTTTGATATGTGAGGAGTGAACTGCAGTATGTTTGCTGCAGGTATTGCAGTCACATGGAAGACATTACCACATGGTAAACTGAAACCTAAATACAGATTACAAGATAGCCGGGGGAAGAACCATAGCAGACAATACAGGTCTCAAAAGAGAGCCTTAAATGTGGCAACAGTCAATCCACAGTAGGTAAAACCAACAATTTAAATTAGGAGGATGACTGTGGATTAAGAATTACCAGGCAGAGAACATCAGTGTTAAGCGACCATCCTGAAGACATGCCGTCTGCAAATTTCCAGTTACATGTTTAAAGGGTTAAACTTAGGTGATTGATGTTTTTTTACCCAAATCTGACACCAATAAGGATTCATTTAAAAACATTATGAGCTAATACTTGGGGTTGATTTCATTTCCCATTTGTCTGTTGGTACTGTGTGCACAGCAAGTACTTGCAAAGTCACACACAGCCCCCTCTCCCCTTATCTTTATCATCTCTCTGATGAGGACAAAATATGCACAGGGTAAAGAAAACACTTGGTTGACAAGCACTTTCCTATTCAGAGGCCCCTAATAAATTGAACTAGTTAATTGGCGGTCAAAGTGTGGCGAATTGAGTAACTACTTATTGTTTCCCATTGTAATAGGAAGCGTGGCAGCAAGCGCAAGTCCCCTCCCATCCCCCTGGCAAGCGCTAGTACGCCGTCAGCAGCGGCGCTAGTGCTGAGGGGACAAGCGGAGGAGAAATGCCCACCCCTGCTCTATGGTATAAGTAACTTGAGTCGTGGAAAATATGTGGGATGTGTGAGCCCCAAAAAGATTTATGAGAGGAACTTTTCACACAATTGTAGTGATTGGTCAGTGCCAATAATGGGAAAAGGATTGTTAATCTGCACATCAAAAATATTTGCGACTGACAAAAAGCATTTTTATAAAACATTCTGTTGAGAACATCTTTTTTACCAACTTCTTCAGTACATTGACGAAATGAAGTTTGATAACCTTTATCGTGTGTAGAAAATAGATTTTGGAAACTTCCTATTTCATTCTGTTACCATACAATTGGTGACATTTTTCATACAGATGCAGTGCTATGGTCGATCGCGCGGCTACGAGAATGGGCTGGTCGACCGTTTGCAATGACTTGACAGTCCGTGGCGCATCAACTAAGAGTTGGTAATGGCCCATTGGGATTAACACAGCGGGGGTCCCTGCGTCTCAATGGGACTCATGCTGTGTGAATCCTACCAGGTTGCTCTTGTCTGTTAGAGACCAGGAAGAAAGTGTGAGACTGAATCAGTCACTCTACCTGCACGCCTCCAATAGGCGATTGCAGGAGGGGGTTATTTTATTTTAATTACAACAGTATTGTAGCAGGGCGTCTCCGGAGTGGAACCTCATTAATTTTAGCCTTTCGGAACCCCTGCTTCGTCAGTTACATGCCCCGTTACGGGATGCCGGTACCTTCTGCATTGTTTAAATGTCCCAGTCAGGTGGGCCGTGACACAGGAGAATTTAAACATGGCGGGGATACGGCACCCCATAACGGGGCCTGTAGCTCATGAAGCAGGTGGTCCCTGAGGCTGAAATGAATGACGTTCAGCTCCGGGGACCCTCTGCTACAATACTGTTATTAAAATAACATAAAAGCAGCTTCATTACCATAGCGGCTAGCCAGTAAGGCAATGAAGGGGTTAAGCCAGAGTACCTTGTTTATTGGTGGTAGAAGGGGTGGCTGAAGGGGGTAGTTGCCCCAGGGTGGGTGGTTATGCCTACCGGGAAGGTTGCGGGAGGTTAACCCCTTCATTACTTTAGCGGTAGTAACCGCTATGGTAATGAAATGGTTAACCCCTCCCACTACCACCCGAGAAGCCTAACCACCCAACCCGGGGCATCTACCCCCTTCACCCACCCTCTCTACCCCCAATTAAGCAGGTACTCTGGCTTAACCTCTTCATTGGTGATATTTTTTATATCTTGCTAATGACAAAATACATACAAGTGTTAGTGTTACATAGTTACATAGTTACATAGTAGATAAGGTTGAAAAAAGACGTACGTCCATCAAGTTCAACCTACGCTAAATTTGTTACAAATGATGCCCCTGTGAATATGGTGCTATCGGATTTTCTTGCAAACTTTTGCTGCTCTCTACTGCAGGAAAGAAGTGTGTTGAACAAAGTAATCCATTTTATATTTGAATGATCATTAAAGTTTGCTTTACTTATATGCAAAAAAGAGAAATTAATTCGGCGCCTGATATTTAAAGTCTCGGTATGATGTAACTCATATGGTGAAATATAATAAATATGACCGTTCGGTTTTCAAGTATAGACTAATGTCCTGCCCACTCCAAACGGACATCAATGCGTAGGGTTGGCCCTGCATAGCCCATACTGTCTAGCGCACTAAGACTGACACTAGAAGACAGCCTCCAGCTGATTCTCCGAATACCAGAGCCGGCTTCTCGTCCTCTCGCGAGGGCCGAGTTTGTTTCTGCTTTGCCTTGGATGAGAGAGGATATTCTCCTAACATATCCATCCCCTATATCAGCGGTGCGCAAACTGGGGGCGCAGGCTGTGTGCGGGGAAGCCTGGGGGCGAGCAGAGCTGTGCACGGGCGGCCAAGAAGCTCACAAGCTCCCATGCTACTGTCTCTGTGTGGTCTGCCTAAAACGGGGGCGGGGCCTTCCCTGCAAACAGACAGCCCCTCCTCCTCCTCTCCCAGTTTTCAGCCGACATGGGGGACTGCAGTGAAAGTAAGTGTGTCTTAATAGTGAAAGTAAGAGAGAGAGTGTGAGTGTGTGAGTGGGTGTGTGTGTAGGAGACATATTGAGGGGAGAGGGAGAGAGAGACATGGAGAGGTGGGAGACACATTGAGGGAAGGGGGAGAGACATGGATAGGTGGGAGACATATTGAGGGGAGGGGGAGAGAAAGACATGGAGAGGTGGGAGACATATTGAGGGGAGGGAGAGAGAAAGACATGGAGAGGTGGGAGACATATTGAGGGGAGGGAGAGAGAGAGACATGGAGAGGTGGGAGACATATTGAGGGGAGGGGGAGAGACATGGAGAGATGGGAGACATATTGAGGGGAGGGGGAGAGACATGGAGAGGTGGGAGACATATTGAGGGGAGGGGGAGAGACATGGAGAGGTGGGAGACATATTCGGGGGAGGGGGATAGACACTGGGGGGAAGGTGAGAGAGAGATACTGGGGGAAGGTGAGAAAGACACTGGGAGGAAGGTGAGAGACACTGGGGGGAAGGTGAGAGAGAGAGACACTGGGGGGAAGGTGAGAGAGAGACACTGGGGGGAAGGTGAGAGAGAGACACTGGGGGGAGGGAGAGACACAATGGTTAAACAGAGGGATGAAGGTCAGGCAGAAATGGCAGAATTGGGGGGCTTGGGATGATGAGTTTTGGGGGGCTGAGGGTTCTTCTTTGGGTCAGGGGGGTCACTTTGGAGTATTGATCAGCAGGGGAGATTCATCAGTACCCCCCTTGAGTTTGGTTATGGGGGTCCCTGATCACTGGGCAACATTTAAAACGGGAATAAATAAATAATACATAAAACTGGTACTGTAGGTAGGAGTGGATGACACTGGGGAAAGCAAATGGGAGAAGGAAAAAAGGGAAGGAAAAAAAGGGGGGGGGAGAGGGAAGGGATGTACAGTAGCAAAGTGGTGGATGAATGCCCCCTCAAATGGACTGCCTTTGTGCACCAGAAAAAAACATATTACCAGATGCCAGTATACTGCCTGCGCGCGCACGCCTGCAGCCCAAGCGATTTGTGAACTTGGCTGCAGGAGATTGTAGATGCGTGGCGGATGCATCACAAAGCTGGTTCGCCCTCATTGGCTGAACCAGCTCACGTGCGCTGACGTCATGTGATTTTGATTACATCAGGCAGGCGGGGGGGCCCCGAGAAATTTCATGGATGAAAAGGGGGGCTCGGCATAAAAAGTTTGCTCACCCCTGCACTATATCCTACCTGTGTCTTGTAAGTAGGGCTCTGATTTTTCATGGAGGACACCATTGGAATGTTCGGTTGCATGACATCAATTTGTTGTAATTTTTGCATTCTTTTGTATTTTAATTAATTTTTATAATAAATGTATCTCTCTTTTTTCACATATCTTCTCTATGTTTATATGATATAAATACCCCATGACAGTCTACCATTACACATTGTGCTTTTACACTTGCAAAACAGTATTATGCTATGTTCTGTTCTATTCTCTTGTTTGATGTACTGAGAACACGTCTGCATTGATTTCCATTTGGAGTGGCCAGGACATTAGTCTAGAGTTGAAAACCGGTCATATCTATTATATTTCACCATATGAGTTACATCATACCAAGACTTTAAATATCAGGCGCCATATGTATTTCTCTTTTTTTATATTTTTTTTATATTAATATTATTTTATTATTAATATTATTTTATTATTATTATTTTATTATTATATTAATTTTATTTTATTATTAATATTATTTTTTTTATATTAATATATCTGACATAGGTAGTCAGTCTTATAACTTTGACAGCCGCCTATCACGTATTTATTATGTGATTATTTGATTTTCACAAAAAAAATGTTTTAATTCACTAGTTAGCGCTGTACTTTTTCTTTCTGCTTTACTTCTATAACAAGCTGACCATAGTAAATATTGTGTATTTTGATGTAATAGTGTATAACTGGTTACTGTAATTAGAGATAGGCAAATTTCAACGCGGATTAAATTTCAAATCCAAATTCAACGCGGATTAACCAGTGTCTTTGTGCTTCAGGATTTTCGCGCATAAGTCTCAAAAAGACAGATTTGTTTTTCTTCCAATTACTGAAAATCCGTCCGACGGCTTCAAAATACGAACCTACATACTGAAACCAAATCCCGATAAACAGAATCTGAATCGGATAAACAGAATACGAACCTGCATACTGAAACCGAATCCGATAAACAGAATCTGAATCGGATAAACAGAATACGAACCTGCATACTGAAACCGAATCCGATAAACAGAATCTGAATCCGATAAACAGAATCCGAACCAGCATGCTGAAACCGAATCCGTTAAATAGAATCCGAACCTGCATACTGTAACCGAATCCGATAAACAGAATACGAACCTGCATACTATAACTGAATCCGATAAACAGAATCCGAACCTGCATACTGTAACCGAATCCGATAAACAGAATACAAACCTGCATACTATAACTGAATCCGATAAACAGAATCCGAACCTGCATACTGTAACCGAATCCGATAAACAGAATACAAACCTGCATACTGAAACCGAATCCAATAAACAGAATACAAACCTGCATACTGAAACCAAATCCGATAAACAGAGTACGAACCTGCATACTGTAACCGAATCCGATAAACAGAATCCGAACCAGCATACTGAAACCGAATCCGATAAACAGAATACGAACCTTCATACTGAAACCAAATCCGATAAACAGAGTACGAACCTGCATACTGTAACCGAATCCGATAAACAGAGTACGAACCTGCATACTGAAACCGAATCCGATAAACAGAATACGAACCTGCATACTATAACTGAATCCGATAAACAGAGTACGAACCTGCATACTGAAACCGAATCCGATAAACAGAATACGAACCTGCATACTGTAACCGAATCCGATAAACAGAATACGAACCTGCATACTGAAACCGAATCCGATAAACAGAATACGAACCTGCATACTGAAACCGAATCCGATAAACAGAATACGAACCTGCATACTGAAACCGAATCCGATAAACAGAATCTGAATCCGATAAACAGAATACGAACCTGCATACTGAAACCGAATCCGATAAACAGAATCCGAACCTGCATACTGAAACCGAATTCGATAAACAGAATCCGAACCTGCATACTGAAACCGAATCCGATAAACAGAATCCGAACCTGCATACTATAACCGAATCCGATAAACAGAATCCAAACCTGCATACTGTAATCGAATCCGATAAACAGAATACGAACCTGCATACTGTAACCGAATCCGATAAACAGAGCACCCACGAAGGTCTTTTAGGGCTCCCACGGACCTTGGCTCCGCCCCTCCGCTTGTGCCACGTGACGCGCATGCACGGCTCCCCAGCTGCTCAACTCTAATATCTCCTCTGTGTGTTTGAAATGGTGCTCAGAAAGTGCTGGGACTGTATTTAAAGGGAGTGTTGACTGGGTAATCAACTATTAAGTGATTTGTACTGAGCCTTTAAGAGGGCATAAGGTACCCTGAAGGTTGGAGTGGGTTGCCAAAAGACAGCAAGACCTGCTCCTTCATTACTGCTGTGCGCTGCACACCCTGGCTTCTAATATCTCCTCACCTGTCTCCTGCTTCTCACAACCTATCCCTGCCTCCGCAGAGGCCGCTCCTCCTCTCCACCCCCTTCTCTCATTGGACTCCTGTTTCTATATATGCTCAGCTCTGTCACTTCCTCTTTGGCTGAGCATAGTTATTGGTAGCCTTGTGTTCCCATGTCTTTGTCTCTGCCTTGTTCTCTTTGCGTTATTTACCTTGTTGCTGCTTGCCTCCCTGTGTACCGACCCGGCTAGACTTTGGACCCTGCTCTGGATTATCAACCCCGGCTTGCCTCAGGCCTTCCGACCTTCTCCATCCCTGACCACAGCAAATGGACAATCTACTTCTCTACTGGCTCCAACCCTTGACCACGACACCTCGGACTCTGACTACCCTCCTGGCACCTACCTACAAACTCGGCAAGTATCAAGACTAACCCACTCTCTCCTACCCAGACCCTGCGATCTTGACTATCCACCCTCCAGTCGTGCCTCCGCTGCTATGGGTGCGCAGTTCTATACTTTCCCACCACAGTACCAGTGTCCCGCCTTGTTCGTGGTGAGCGCAAGCATTACAAATTCATTAAGATCCGAGCACCACGGATTTGAAAGAATCCGAGCAAGTTAAAGTGAATAAAATCCGACGTCGTATTTCAGCGTGAGGATCGGATTTGCCCAGAAACCGGGAACATCTGCTGATCGGACTCAGATACAGGTTCACCCATCTCTATTTGTAACGCGTTGCTGTGGTTTCCTTTCTTCCAGTTGGCTGTACCGTATATAACCATTTATACGGGCTCACATTAATGAGCCACAATCACAGCAAAATGCTTTAATATATCGACGTTGAAAGAGACATTATTCAAAAAACTTTTTCAATAACTCTTAAAAGGAAAATGTGATGTATAGCCCCGTACACTTGTACTTAACACTTTAATCCAGTGTTGCGTGTCCCTCTGACGCAGAAAGTGGTAAAGGAAAATAGCAAGGGACGCATATTACTATTCGATTGTAGATTAAATCATTAGCGGTGCCGTTCCACTCAGTCCAAAAATTGGACTTATATTTATCACACTCTTTTGTCTTTTGTTATTTTGATCACACAAGTCATTGCAAACGGTTGTATGTGTATTACATTTTTGTGAAATATGGATTTAACTGATAATGATGGTGCTTCTTAACCCCTCCAGTGCTGGAGAGAACAGAACGCACCCCAATGCCTTCCAGTCCTCCAACTCAGCCCATTGAGACTGTGCAATCTCTGCTACATCCTTTCCTTAAATAAGTAGTCCTGTCTGGCCACATTTTTGAATTGGGATTTTTTGTTACAGCATTGGAAGCAGGGGGTCTTCTGCAGCTGGATTGTGTTATTTCCAGCTCTAGGGGTTTCCCAGCTGCCGAGATACTTACTGTGCAATGTCTGTGTTACCTCCAGACAAATAAAAATGGCCAAATCCAGGGGTTCCTGCGGGCCAATAGAAAGCTGCAACATCATCAGTCGTGGCTTCCTATTGGACAGCCATTTAAATCCCTTAAAAAAAAAAAAACAAACAGGAACTAGGATGTTGCCGAAGCTGAAAAATGCTCATAGGACCCCTGGTCCCATGCTGTAATAAGGTGTGGGGGTTAGTTCCACAGGACTGCTGCTTGAAGGACAGGTAGGTACTATCTCCTAATTAGCCCCCAAACAAAAGTAAATATAATGCACAATATGAGGCTTTCACGCCGAAGTTCAAACAGAGATTTGCCAATGTAAAATACTGCATGTTACATTTTCGCAAATAATGGTGAAAATGTCGTGTTTTTAGTGTATTGCTGCTATAATGCAAGTGAAGAGGACTCTGAGTTTCCTGCAGTTGTGACGCTTGAACCTTGTAAATCCAGCAGTCAAGGGCAGTTCCACCTGATTTATTCACAATACTGTGCAATGTGATGTCTGTTTTCACTTCTCTAGTTTATTCCCTGCTCACCACTTTTTTAAACAGTGTATTTTATCCCTAAAATCTGAGCCCAAACCTTTGTAGCCTCTGGATACTAAGCTCCTCTCACTTACAGGCTTAGTCTGTATCCTCTGATGCAGCCAAATGGGCTGTTTTCAGGCGCAATTCCTCATTGAAGTAAATCGGCCGCTGTGGCAGATATAGAATAAGCCGCTCAGTGACATTGAGTAGACCTCAAATAACTTTTTATGAGAAGAAGATAAGACATATTTTCTGATAAGCACCTTTGTACTCTGCATGAAATACAGCTCTGTGCTACCTGGTGGAGTGGAGAAAATGAGAATAAACAGAGTTGCCATGTGGACACTTGTCTGCAGATGTTGGGCCTTTTAAAATAAAAATTAAAATACCTTTTTCATTTACTAGGAGGAACTTTTAACACAGAGGGAGGCCTCCGCTCAGCATGCAAAGTAATGAATTACGTACTAGAGGGGTGCTCAAGGGAATGTGTGTAAAGAGAAGAGAAAATAATCCCTATTGTGTAAAGAGAAGAGAAAATAAAAGAGAAAATAATCCCTATTGCGAGCTCTCTACCTCCTCTAATTAAATAATAATATAATATTTCAATATAATTGATTGACGAAGGAGTCTAGCAGTTCGGTCGCGTCAGTGATGTCACTGTATCTGCATCATCACTACCCGACGCGCGTTTCGTTCCCGTGGGAACTTCTTTAACCAGTTAGGCTACCTGATCTACGTACACTTTGAGTATAGGGTTCTATATAATTAGTGTGTATATATAATATACGGCCTACACGTAGCTGAAACACAGTACAGTATCACGAACATTGTGACAATTTGAAGCATCTCTGTGATATAGAGATTTCTTCTGAGTATTATGGGACCAGGTCAGGTTCCAGTTCGACATCAAGCGCCGTATTAGGTTTCAATATTACAATTCTAGTTTCCTCTCCTTCGTCAATCAATTACAATAAAATATTATATTATTATTTAATTAGTAGAGTGCTCGCATTAGGGATTCTTTTCTCTTCAGTTTACACTTACTAGGAGGAACTGCATCTTTAAACCAGTGATTGATAGCAACTGGGATACGTTTAATCGTATCTATTGTTTTCATTTTGGGAGAGATTGGGCAACATTGTGGGAAACCCCCTGAGAGATACAGGATATGCAGTGAGCAGCAGATGAGTGGAAGAGACATGTGAAAGGAATGGAAAGATCCCAGGTAAAGTAGAGGTTCGCACTCATACCCCTTCATTGAAAATGAACATGCTGCAGTACTAAACTATGGTGACAAATGTTGAAGGGGATATTTACTTTAGCCCCTGTTACTTTTTTTCCTTTCTTTAAATGTGCTTTCTTCCTTCTTTTGCTGCCAGTGGTTCATTTATCAAGGCCTCCTAGCTGCAAAACGAGGGTAAGTGAAATGGCATCAGATATGTTAAGGATAAAACATCCCAGTTGTACCTTTGTTTGGCAGCTTAAAGACTTTGATAAAGGACCCCCTACGGTCACTATTTAATATGGTGAAAGTTGAGTACTGCGCAGTTAATGATGCATTAGCCTCAACTGGGGCTCCTTTGTTAACTGTGCATTACTCCCTTTGCTATTACATAAGTGGAGCAAAAAGTGAAGTTCACCTTATTTGTATTTCCACATCCAAACTCGTGGCACAAACAATGGCCAACTTATAGATAAACAACTCAATCCACTTGCATGTGTCACATTGTGCGAATAATGCTTTGCGTCGCCTGCTTTACAAATAACCCCATAAATCTTCCTCCTAAAGGATAGCACTCTTTAAACATTATGACTTTGCCGAACGCTACATCTGCTCAATCCCATTCCCAACCCTCAGTAACTTTACCGATGACAGAAACTCCATGGCCTGCGGTATTATTTGTCTTAACTCTGTGCCCAGGACATACTTGAAAACGAGAGGTAACTCTCAATGTATTACTTCCTGGTAAAATATTTTATAACTAAATAATATGTTGGCGCTTTACAAATAAATGATGATAATAGTAATACAGCTCAACCCTGTTATAACGCGATCCGTTACAACGCGAATCCGCTTATATCGCGATGCAAGTGTGGCTCCCAATTTTTCTATCTATGAATACTTTACAACATGATTATTGGTATCTTAAATACTTTATTGTACATTGCATACAATTGTACTTTATTTCTAACGCGATCCGCTTATAGCGCGATGTGATTCTTTGGACCCCAAGCACAGCGTTATAAGGGGGTTGAGCTGTATATAGATATTTAGTATCACTGCAGAGTGCAGCATGTTCAATTTCAGTGGGATGGTTTCCCCTGAAATACATGATATTATTGCACACCTGATATAGCTGGACATCCATGCAAAGAAATAGGAGACAGAAAAAGAAGGCAGGAATCGGTTGTTTTTAATGGTGGGAGTGAAAAGTACAGAAAATCAACACGAAATGTGCAGGAAGAGATTTCACATACCTGGGTCCCCGACTCTTAAACAAGGATGTTACCAGCCAGAGAAGTCAAGTTTATGTTATTGCTGATTTATGCACAAATGTTCAACTTTGGTTTGTGGCCTTTTAGAAATAATTACTCTTAAAAAAAAAAGTTGCTTACATATCAACATAGAAAAGTTTACTTAAATAAATTGTGTAATTTATACATCAAATAGTTTTTTTCTTCCAGGTCAAACCCACTGAGTAGTGTTACTGCCATATATATCCTATTGTGTGAGCGGCCATCGTGGCAATACTGTAAGGCCTTTCATTTGCTTGCCATATTTGGCTCTATTCATTATTCTTTGAGGCTGTCTTACTGAATGAAGATGAAAGCGTCACTGTCATGGTTTATTTAAAGGGAGCCTTTCAGCTATCCTGCATAAACATGGCGCTGGATATGTGAAAAGTCAATGCACTGGCCATCATGAAGTTTATGTTGAGAAGTTTTGCATGTCTGCTTATTTTTTACCAAGGAGGAGACCACTTTATCAAAGAAAAATCTAAGGGGGGGATTTTCTTCCGTAAGACTTTTGCTGGGTATTTCCTTGTGCCAAATGGGAACATTTAAAACATTGGCAAATTACCCACAGACCTTCACCCGGCAAGACAGCCGTAATAATCAGCTTGCATTCGAGCAGCCTGCCGGTAGCTTTTCTCCTTGCTGCTTTTGCCCGATGAGTGTTGTGGTACCCGCTTTTCAGTTGTTTAAAAGTAGTTCGTTACAGCAGCAACTTAGCCTGCAAAAAGTGACTCTCTGCTCATTTGCATGTCATTACCCCGAATCCCTAGCTGCAGTGGAAGCATTGTATGCTAGGAGATAATTGCAAAAAGGTCAAGGACATGTGAACATGCTCACAAGTGGTATTTGCATTTGCTGCACACTATACGGTGGAGAGTCTTTGACACATTTTTCGCACCATAACTTATTTTGTGTCTTGCTGCCTCACAAGAAAACTATTCTATGTAAAATGCAGCATACCGACCACTGTTATTTAGCACGGGTTGAAATCAAAGCTGTATTTCCACACCAGTTGCAACAAGAAAGTGCTCACTGCTATTGGAAGTTGTGTTGAGGTCATTTACTTCACCTGCGCTCTATCTGCAAACCTGTGACTTTTGATATCCATCAGCTTCATCCGGTAAAAACCAGTGGCTGATGTGACAGACTTTGCATGGCCCACTGTAATGCTGAATACTTGACTTCATTCTCATGTGGCTGAGAAGGGAGTGCTACTGGTTATTTAAGTAGCTATTGAAATGGCAATGCTGCTTAAATCATTAGTTGTCACCCTATTCAACCAAGATAAATCTTTTCTTATATAATATCATTAGTGAAAAGAGGTACAGCTTAAGAAAAATGGTATATCTTACGTGATACACGTAATGATTCATATTTCCATAGTAGTGCTATACCCGGAAGACACCTTAAGTGAATGATCCATAAGGTGTATGTCAGCACCGTAAGGTGTCCTATGGCTTAGTAAATATGTGTTTTATCTTCCTAGTGAACAAAAGGCCAAGCATGAAAATGGAGGTTGCCAATGCGCTATAAAGGTTGATAAAGTTTATTCAAAGCTAATTTGCTTCTTTGGTTTTGTGGTTCAGTTCCAAACTACCAAAGGCTAATGGTAACATCCATGTGACAAGAGTGATCAGGGTGGCAGTGGTACGGTTTCGCTGGCAAATAATAAATAAACAGAAAATATAGAATAAGATACAGATTAAATGAGGGACAGTTTGAGAGGAAAGTAATATGGTATGAAAGTCCACAATTCAAGCAGCTACACATTCCTGGGACCAACAAATATATGGCTCAGGACTTAAAATGGGCAATATGTGTCTCTGGGGAAAAAAACACATTGTAACTGAGAATTCTGACTTCTGAGGTCCCTAATCTATATACTGACGTGTAAGAGTTCCAGACCGTTTAAATGAATGGAAATACAATCTTCTCTGACACAGGGAAGCCGCTTGACAGTATACTGAATTAGATAAGAAAAGCGAGAAAATTGCTCCTATTCAATATGCTAGGGAATATTTCTGCTCCATTCATTTGAATGCTGTAGGTGTGAAATCTTCCCAAGTAACGGAAAGCCGGATTCACAGCATATTCACTAGGGACCCATATGGGAAACGGCTGCTAAAAAGAAGAGTGAAACTGTTTCCCAGTGAGTAAAACTTGGCAGGCCTTTGTCATCACGGGCTATATTTAGGAAGCAGTTTTCTGCCATAAGACACGTTCATGCCCCACAAGGCAGAAGACTGTTTAGTGAATATAGGTCGATGTGTCATCTTAAATAGAATATCTAGCTCCACATTCTAGTCTAGCCATTCTAAAAATAACAATAACTATAAGGAGAAGGAATTTTCAATTCCAAGAACAAAAAATAAATAAATTAATGAATACAAATATTTACTTCACCGTAAGCTAGTATGGGTGAAAATGATCCAGCGTTAGCATATTTTTGATTCCACTTGTCACCATACACCTGCCCATTAACTCAAATTGCACTGTTAATGTAGCCTGGTGGAAACATGTCTTCAAACATTTATGGCCTGATTCAATATTCACCCATATTCAGTGTCAGCTGCCGGTCAATATTGAACCATGCTCTTAAACAGTTATGTAATCCTCTTTTTCTCATTGTGTTTATAGCTGAGTGTAGAAAAGCTTTTGGATTATTCCGTGTGTGGTTTATTTAAAGAAAAGCGGGGTGCTCTCTGTACAAAATATTGCCAAAAGTGCAGGAGAGACCTTCTTTGTGTTGGGACTACACAGTGGTCTGTAACATCTGTAGTGCAGGAGGGCTCGGAAAAACTGATTGCGTCGCATTGTGAATTATTTAAGGATCCTTTCTATGATATATCATTTTAGGTCTCTTATAGTAACTTGACTGTACTGAGTCAATGGGTAATAAATCAAATATGACAAACTCACATCAACCAAAATGAATTCTTTGACCGGAACTCTTTGGAAGCCAATTGATCCACTTACGTATTCTGCGGTCTCCATTTTTCCTGGGTATCAAATTAACGTACTCTTCAACATGCCTTCTCTGGCCAGAGGGCAATTGATATTGTGACTGATCAGAACCTCAGCCAATGATATTAGGAGACATAAATTAAAATACATTTTGTGCCAGTTTCATACTAAATATTGGGAAACTGGTGCAGAAAAGATATAAAGGTTATTGCATAATAGCTCTAAATACAGTGAGCACTTGTTCACTGGCTTTTACTTGTTAAAGCATAAAACCTACACGCCTGCTTACTTAATACAACTGTATGCATCCATTAGGGACATCCGGTGTGTAAAGCATAAATACTGTGAAAGATTTGTGTATTGGAATACCTAGGTACAGATCATTTTTTTCAATAATGGTAAATGATTTGGACCCAGATTAAAGGATGATACAATGTTATGGTATTAAGTAAGTCAAGGGCTTGGCATATTTGGTACGTCAGATCACCACTGCAAACAATTTATTCCTTTAAATGTGGAAACAATGTTCCAGATTCAAAGCTACTCTTCCCCAACTTCTGGTTTCCACACCTGAGCTGTAACACCAACTTTCTTTGCAGAAAACTTCGGCCTCGGAGCAGGAATCAATGATGATATCGGGGACTCTTGTCTAGGATACATGGAATATCCCACAGGGGAGTAGGACTCATTAGTTGGGATGAAGACACTTGACTGGAACGAAGGCTGTGTGTTGTAAGATGGTTGAGAGTATGCAGATGCTGGCTGGAAGTTAGTATTAGAAGCAGCGTTGATTGGTTTTACGAACTGAGCTTGTTTTGCAGGTGGCAAAGAGTCCAATTTAGCATTCTGCTTGAAGGCTTCTGTATCTGATTTGCCGTCAGATGGAGGTTGAAAAGTGAATAAGGAAGAGTTGAGCTGATAGGGTTGATGTTTCATGACCTCTAGAGAGCTAAGCGCTTTAGTAGGCTTTTTCTTGCTATTCTTTGCAATTGAAGATCCAGGCTTGGATTTAGATTTGTTAGCAGCTAGAGGGTACAGTGGGGACTGGGTGGGATTGTATGCCAAAGGAGGAGGGGCTCGTACATTGGATGAATATTTCCATGACGGTGGTAAAGATGGGGTTGGAGACATTGGTCGAGCTGCATTGGCTTGCACGGTGGAGGAGTCTACCACAAACTTTTCCATTCGAGATTGCCTCCTGGCAAATAGCTCTGCACCTTTCCCTTTTAAAGCTGGCATTTCATAAGCTGGCCCCATACCTCCAGCAACAATTGTGCTACCTAATGGAGTTGTAGGGGGTGTTTTAGGTGTACGCATCTGGTTTGCTCCTGCAGCTGCTGTGGAAGAGCCTCTGAATGGACTAGTTAAATTAAGAGAGTCTGGAGGTTTGTAAGAGTGGAAAGCCGGTTGTGCAACACTGGCGTGTGCAGGACCTGTACTTTGAGAAATGTTTGGGCTCTGGAAGACATGAGGTATGGCAGGAGCAACAGCTGGAGGTGACCACACTGGTGAAATGGGTGTCATAGCAGTAGGAGAAGATTTGACAGAAGGTTTCGGGGCAACAGGTGGAGGTGTTTTTTGTTTGCCCATTTGAACTTGCATGAAATTGCATGCCTCTGCTCCCAAACTGAGGTAGTCTTCTTCAGGTCCTGATTCATTGCCAGCTCCTGTACCCCTTTTGCCCTCTCTGACCTGAACAAGAGACAGAAGTTCTGGATTAGGGCTTACCTTTGGTTGTTCTTTAAAGGTGAACATGGGTTTTGCTGTGCTTCTTCTCTTAGCATCCTGTAGTATTCCTGTTCTGTTTGCAGGAACTGCAATTCTTTCATCTCTAGAAGCTATCTGCTCCATTTGCCCTGATGGTGACCATACAGCTGACTGAAGTTTCCCAGCTACTGCTGAGGACACATGATACATTGGTTCAGGAGGGGGAGTAACTGTGGAGTAAGGAGGTGGTGCAGGTACATCTGACAAAGGACTTGTTACATTTCTACTGGATGAAAAAGGTAGCGGTGCCCGATTTTGTACCCCACCAAAAGGTTTCGCTGTTCTGTTTAAAGCAGATGACTTTTGGATCTCAGAAGATTGAAATGAAGAGCTTGCTTCATGTGCTCCAGCGATACCATTTTGAACTCTTCCTTGGCTGTTGCTGACCTCTATATAACTTTTACTCACACAACTCTGGGTTTTAATGGTTTCCCTTTGTTGTGCCTGATAGGAAACTGCATTCTTTATGTTCTCTGTCATAGCGACCGTCTCCTCTGTGCTATGCCTTCTTAGGACTTCTTGTTCTGCTGATATCTGATCCATTCTTTGTTTCCTTCTGGCAAACATGAGGGCCCCTTTACCTTTGGTCTCTGACAGCTCCTCCATCTCCTCACCGCTTTTGAGTTTCTTTTCAACCTCTAAAAGACCAGTGTCCCAATCAAAAGTCACAATTTGGGCTTCGTTGTCAGGGTCTGAGAAGAAATCTTCATCTAGATCTGATTCACTTGTTCCGAAAAAAGTGACCTCAAAAGTGTTCTCTTTATCGGCCTCGTCCTCGTTTTCGTCGTCGTCCCCGTCCCCTCGTTGCTGTAGCTCACCTGTGCCGTAGCTAATTAAGGTGTATTTATTGGCTCTTTGGCGACGCTTCTTAAACATCAACACCCCCTTGGATCTTGGGTTGGGTGCGGCTGTCAGCAGCAGGGCAATGCTTTTACATTTAGATTTGGCTTCTTTCACTTGCTTCTCTGATAGGCTCTCACTGCGCCTAAGCCCTAAAGGAAGAATCAAACAGGACATTGCAATTAATACTTTGCAGTAACCAATACTTTGGCATAGATATGCACAAACTCTAAGGGATAACTTATCATTCAATTCAGTCTGCCAGACTACAAAAGGCCAGTTATTTGATTTTAGAGCAGCAAAGAAAGCAAAGAGTGTCCATTTCTCATCAGTTCTTCTGGCTAATTAAGATATCTATTGTCAGTTTAAAGCAGCAACTCTCCACCCCTACATAGGACCCTCCAGTGTCCAATATACTAACGGGCAAAGTTACCTGTATTACTTCCTGTTTTTTAAAGGGGATATGAATGGTCGTCCAATAGGAAGCTGCAAACGATGACATTGTGACTTTCTATTGGCCCAATATTTGGCTGAGATATTTAAACCCGGTAACTTCACGGGCAAAAACCCAGGAGGATCTCCGGAGCTGAAAGTAGCACAGTTCAGCTCTGCAGGACCCCCCCGTTCACATTCTGTGAAGAGAAATGGGTAGTAAAAAGTGATGATAGATATTGATATCAGGAGGTCTGCAATGCGCTGAAAGCAATGTATTACTGGCCATCTGGTATACTATTCAACTCTCCCGTAAAAGAATATTTCACGGGCTGGCCAACTTTAGTCCTCAAGGGCCACCAACAGGTCAGATTTCCAGGATATCCCTGCTTCAGCACAGGTGGCTCAATCAGTAGCTCAGTCGAAGGCTGCAGCAGGGATATCCTGAAAACCTGGCCTGTTGGTGGCCCTTGAGGACTGGAGCTGAGCACCCCTTGAATAGATGGATATATTATATTCTCTTTCCTGAGCAAAGATCCCCGACACCATCCTAAGTCGATTGAAGAGTTCTCATTTTGAGCACTTTCTTCACAAGTCTCCCTCATGTCTGTATGTCTCTTGGTGAGGAAGTGTTAAAAAATTTTTTTTCCTTTTTCATCTTACTTTTTGTTTTAATTTAAAAAACCTCTTTACATTACTTACACTGATCATTACTGTACATTGCTTATTTATGAGAACTAAAATTACCGACTACGGGTTTTCGGGCATAATTACTGTTATTGGGTGTAGCATACTCTTTTTTTTTTTTTTTTAAATAAATTGAAAACAATGTAATTTAATATTCTTAAAGAAGCAATTCCCCAAAAAGCCTACATACAGTATGCGAGTTTGACTCATATAATCTTAGTATCTTGTCCCCTGGGTACATCCTGCTTGTTAAAAAAAAAAAAAAAAAAAAAAAAAGATTCTGAGGTTACCATGGTAACCTTCAGACTGCACTGGGCTCTGTGGAGGACTTCATTTTAAACTCCCATACGCTTAATATTTCAAACCCTTATATCTCCTAAACAAAGCATCAGATTGAAAAAGAAACAGTGTTGGAAAGAGCAAGAAGAGTAGAAACAATTAAATATTAACATGGCATTTAGCCAGATTGCTGATTTAAAGGATCAGTTCCCCCTACCTAAAAAAAAAAAATCTCTCTCCTTCCCCCCCCCCCCCAACTCCCCTTTAAAAAAACAAAATAAAAACATAGGAAGCACGGGTTCCCCAGAGTGCGTTAATTTCAGCTCCGGGACCTCCCCTCTACGGGGAAAACAAAATGGAGGTTTAAATTTCCTGCTCCGAGACATGGCGGATTTAAACCTCCATGATGTAATGGCGGCATCTTCTCCTATATGTATTTCAGGAGGCAGGGGGTCCCCAGAGATGACATTAACGCGGTTCAGCTCCACTGCTTCCCACCTTTGCTGAAAAGAAGGGGGGCATTTAATGTGGAATCCTTTTTAAGACTTTTATTTAGGAATTAACCCAGTCAGTCTCTGCTACTTTGTTTTAAAATACAGATTTCTCGTGGTGCAATCTTTAAAGAAAACTTTGTATGCTCATGTCTTTTATAATGTGAGTCTCCAGATACATTTAATGGCATTTGCTAGGTTCTTATCAGACTCAAAAATGGCCATGCTTTCAATTCCATAGCAATAGTTTACATCTGTCATTTCCTTCCCATTCTATACATTTTAGCGAGAATGAAATGAAGAACAGCATCGAATATTTTTTAGTGTCGATGTTTTCTGTTTGCCCAGAATATTTCGGAAATGTATATTTACAGTATTTTGACACCCTGTAATATGTAAATGGAAATGCTGTCTATGATTGTCATAGTAAAATAAGCAAATGTACGTTACAAGAAGGTTCCTAAAATGCAGTGTAATTAATACAAAGCGTTATTTAAAGAAAGAGCTATTTATCATGAGATAATATGTGTGATTTGCAGTAAAAGTGTTTTATATGTAAGATCACTGCATTTTAGGAGGGGTTTTTATTGTGTTCTGGGTGTCATTCCCTGCAGCATGCAGATTATCTATACAAGTGAGCAAATGAAGTACCCCTGTGGTATCCACCAAGGTGCGAGTTTGGTTGTGACAGGTGAAATTACGCACATTTGCCGTATTTGCAACTGCCCACTCTTCTTATATCAAAGACAATAAAATATAACCTAACCGAACTTGTGGTGTGCAGCAGAGGGTGTCATATTCTACAGACAGCCCATTGGGATATATATGAAAAATGGAAAAAACGCAGAGCACATATTTATATCAGTGTAAATGTGGCAGCAGAGACATGTGTGAATCGTTCTAATCTTGTTTAATTACATTTGATGCAGAACTCTTTGAATTAAAGGCTAACGTCACCCAAACCTGGTGGATTTATTTGGGGCAAAGACAGAGGAAAACTGCACCAGTTACATACCAGTTGTACTATATGTTGTGTCACTTTGTATGTTGCACTGGGCCTTTCTGGGGATTTTTTTTGCACCAGTTACAGTTGTAACGTTTGATGCCTCTCATTATAATATTGCCCTGACTCTCTCCTCTCCTAACCCCTCCATTAGTCACTCCACATAATGCTCATAGCCTGAGTGAACCAGAGTGTGGCAAAGTACCTTGATACATTGACGCAGAGTCACGCAGTGTTACAATTACACAATTTGCACTGGTTTCGGAGCACACACACTCAATACAAACACATATTGTTAGCACTTAATGTAAAATTATAAAAAAATAAATGAAGTAAAAAATAAATCCAAGTAGGGTGGCCTCTTTTCAATCCGGTGCCATCCTTTGTCAACCTTGTTGGATCCTCAACTTGACCCGAAGCCCTACATCCTCTGTTTATAGAAGAGTAGTCTACTGTGAGTATTTCTTCTTTTCAGCTGTCATCTTCTTTCTTTTATTCGTCAGCCACCGGATGTGGCCTCTTCCAGCTTTTTGAGATGTCCTAAGTCTTGTATAGGGCTTTGGACATCACAAAAGGCCAGTCACATGGTATACAACCAATCCTATTGGTTGATGTACAATGTGGTCCCTCACTTTTGCCTGAGAATAAGTTTTCAAGCAAAAGTGAGGGACTCACATGGTACATCAAGCAATCTGATTGGCTGTGTACCACGTGACTGGCCTTCTGTGATGTCCAAAGCCCTATACAAGACTTGGGACATCTCAAAAGACAGGAAGAGGTCACATCCCGCGGCTGAAAAAATAAAATTACATATTTATAGTAGGACTCCTGGGGACATTTATTTTGTCTTTGTTTTAATAGTTTTGAAGCATGGGGTCTCCGTAGCTGAACCGGTTTGATTTCAGCTCTGGGGACCCCTGCTTCCTGGGATACTTGAAAAAAATGAGGGCGCAAATAAGTTTAAAAAGTGAAATCCTGTGCAATGCTATATAGGTGAAAAAAAGCATTCACGGCTGGTTTGTGTTGGTTGTTAAACCAAAAATGCACTGCAATGGCTGCATACTGTAGTTCTCCTCAAATGAAAACAGATAAGGAGAACATAGCCTAATAAAGTTTAATATGCATTAAACAGAGCAGGGAAATTATAAAATGCACTCACATTTTCCCAGTCTGTTTTGCGCAATGAGTGTCATTAGGGCACACTGCAGCCACTCTTGAATAGCACTGGAACCGCCGCGTCTTGCCTCAGATGTCCTGCTCAGCACACGTCGGCAATGTCTTTGCCGAAGTCGGTCCCTCCGCATCTGTGCGCGCACCTACGGTGTCCCAAATGGGCTGGCTGGTACGGTGTCCTCCAAGTGGCAAAAAACCCTACGTGTTTCGCCGTTATCCAAAAGTTGGCTTCCTCCGGGATTTTCATATCATCCCTTGTGGCTTCCTATTGGCTGACATGACCCGGGACATTTAAGCAACAGAGAGATATTGGCACCCCCTACAGAGGAAAGTATCTCGGGAAGCAGGGAGTCCCCGAAGGTGAAATGAATGTGGTTCAGCTCCACAGACCCCCTTCTTCAAACCTATTTCTTTTTAAAACATCCCATACAGAACCCCCAGGAGTGCTGCTTTAAAGAAAAGAAGAAGAAAAAAAGAAATACCCCCCGGAGACTGCTCATGGATCAAAGGAGGACCCAGGGCACCGGGTCAAGTTGAGGATCCAACGACGTTAACTAGGGATGGCACCAGATTGAAAGAGGCCATTGGGCCTGGATTTATTTTTGACTGTTTATTTTGTGCCATAGGTCTTTGGATTGACCTTTTTTTGGGCCATCGGCTTGGATTCATTTTGAATGTTTTTGCGTTTTGTTTCTTTTACTTTGCAATTGTGCTTTGGATTAATTTGAATGGTTTTGGATTTTTTTTTTTTTTTTTGTGTCACTGGCTTGGATTGTGTGTGGTTTTTTTTAATGGTTGGGCATCTGTCCTTTATTGCAGCGGTGCGCAAACTGGGGGGCGCAACCCCAAGGGGGCGGGAGATTTTTCTGGGGGTGCGGGCGGTTGCAGAGGCCCCGCGCTCTTCCCCCAGTCATTTAATTAAATGCAACACTCCCCTTACCGGGATTCAGCCGGCTGTGTGGCGCGTCGCCATGGCAACGCCGCGGGCCATGTGACGTAACACGCGTCAAATGACGCTGCGGGTCATGTGACGTGAGATGACTCTGCAGCATCATTTAATGCAAATACAAGTTGGGTGGGGGGCACGAGAGCCGGGGAAGGGAAGACTGTGGGGCGCAGCTTCAAAAGTTTGCGCTCCCCTGCTTTATTGGATTAATCTGCGGGGGCCCCGGAGGATTAGGAGGACGGCCTTCAACCTGACTGGAGAAAGTAAGACATTTATTTATTTAGGGTCAACATTGACATTGACATAACATTGTGGCAATCCAGGCCCCTATGTGTCTATCCAGGCCCCTATTGAGGATCAATCAATCAATCAATCAATGTAAACGCTTGAGTTTAATTATGTTAATATTTAATATCATGTATATTTTGTAAAATTATTATATTTAATGCTTTTCTTGTTACTGTGGAGGTCGGGCAGTTATGCTGGAGGCAGACAGGTGTGTGATGGATTAGGTGACCCGTGGTGGTTAGGCCTTCGGAGGGGGACGGCACAGGAGGGGATTAACCCATTCATTACCTTATTTTTGTAATGCTTTTCAATGGGCAAAAGCCCTATTAGCCACATTTGACTTATTTAGTATAGTGGGTGGGGGTATGAGGGGTGGGTTATTGGGGTAGGTGCATCGAGGTGGAAATTAAGGCCTCTGGGGGTTGTTAACCTCTTGTATGCAATAGCGGTTGTACCACTCTGACATACAATTGGTAGTAGTGTAGCTAGGGTATTTGTGTCAACCCCGTGGTTGCCTTAGTGGCCATGAAGGTATGTATAAAGCCCGCCTTCATGGCCACTATCGGTTCCAAGAGGTTAATAGACATATTTCTATTGGGAAGGCAGCTGCACGGTATATATTGCATGAAATTGCAATAGATACCTGGCATCCTATCGTGAGCCAGCATTAAATCAGTTAGTGCTGGGGACTGTCATATATATTAGCCATATGCAAATGAGCGGCCTAACGGCCATTGGTTTTATTTATATTTAGCCTTGAGGATACTCAGGGAAGCTGACAGACGTTACCTACAGTATTTAGGTAACGTCACGTTAGTAGCCCTGATTAAACGGAACTGTTAGTATCTGCCCCTCTGCCTTCCATTTTCGGACTATTTTGCGCTGCTGTTCTCGTAATTTAATGCATCAGGGCCTTTCAGTGAGAAATGTACATATGTGAGAACATTTTATTTTAATGTCTGCATTAGAGAGTTTGTTTTGGGTTTATTTTGAACTATAAAACCAAGCTAAAGTAGGAGCTCAAAGTTTGATCTCACCAAAGTTTCTGTCAGTGAAATATATAAAACGTTGTTAGTTTTCCTCGGCATTACATCATTTTTTATGCAACTGCTACTAAACAATAAAACATTATGCAACAGTATGTTTTGCATTTTTTTTACCTTCGGAACCAGTTATTTATATTCTCTCGCCCTAAAATAACATTCCCAGCGATCCCTGCTATTCTGTCCGGAGAGTTTTTGTGACACATTCTAGCAGCTGATTAGATAAATATCAGCCACACAAGCAATTCACACAGATAGGGGAAATACATTATCTTTTAAAAAGCGTTCTAAAGCTTGAAAACGACTTTTTATCCTTCTCAATAAAAAGTGCTTGTCCAGGACTGTGACACCAGATTTTAAAAAGCAACAACATTATGCAGTATACAGAGATCAATACTTTGCTTTATTAGGCCGTATCATTAGATAATTCTGCATGCATTTTATATTTGAGTGTTCGGATGTTGCCATTTACTCCCAAAGGGTAATAATAGCTTTGATTCTTAATTAGTAAATGTACAATTTCTTTAAAGAAAGCTATGCAGATATTGTACCATTACATCAACATAACAGTATGGCAAGAAAAATACAACTTATTTTTGGAAAAACAATTGCAATTTGTGACAGCTCATTACAAAAACCGGCTGACTTCATTAATGACGTTACTGACAAGTCCCTGTCACACAGTTGTTACGAAGCTCACTGTCAAATGCATAACATGCTAACAACTTTTTTTTCACTCCAAGCCTTTTCTCTGAACCAAACCGTATGCGTGCAGCTATATCGACATACTAAGGGTGTTGCAAGTCCATAGCCTTCAAATCACATACATCAACACACAATATACATTGCGGTAATATACATCAACACACCCAGTATGTGAAACACTCGGTTGGATTAGCAATAATTGTTGCTACACACAAAATGAAAGTATTTTATGAACATTTTAAGTGAAGACATTCAAACTACTTAATGCTCTGCCTACTTTTTAGACTGACATAAATATACACACCCCCTCTGCCCCCCCATTACAAACCATAGCAATTGTAACAGCAAAGGTAATTGAATTTTGTGCAGTCAGTGTATAATTTAGGAGTACTCCGAAATGCTCCTTGGAATAGATTTTGCGGCTGACCTCTAAAGGCAGCAAGGCAGAAGAAATAGTGAGTTCACTTCATGCTGTAGTCTAGCAAAGGTTTACAAAATGGAAAGGATCAGATAACTGCCCAGCATTACACATGCTGGTGTCTGTCAAACTGACTTCTGCAAGAATCATCAAGCTATCCAACCGTCTGCCTCCTGCCTTAACAGTGCAGCTCACCATGTCTCATCAGTAATATTTTGGGAATACGGAGCAACTGTTATCAGAGAGAACCCCCACCAAAGGGAGATTGCCATCGGAGCTGGAATATTTAAAGGTGTTAGGAACCACCTGTGGTAGGCATCACTGTGCACCAATCATTTCTTATTCCAGATAACCTCTTCAGTTGGGAACTATGGTGTATGCTTATTTGACACTTAAATGTAAAATAATTTAAAAAAATAAATAAATAAAATACATGTAAAACAAGCCTGGCCAAAAAAAAAGAGAGAATATTTCATGCACATGAAGTAACTAGCAGAGCAGTGCAACTGACTCTGATGCAGCATACTTACTTGCGTGCCTCGCCCTGTGCTTGTGTGTTCTGGTGGGATCCCTTTCTGGCTGCTGATCCTCCTCCCTCTGCTCTGTGTCTTCTGCTGTGATTCCAAAGGAGACAGCAGAAGGAGGTGCTTCTGTCTGCCCTCCTTCCTCTCCAGATTCAACACACCCCCTGTCAGAAAGAGACCTGAGCTCTTCTTTCTCTCTGCCAGAGCAGTCTAAGATCACTTCAACCCTGGTGAGAGATGGATCTTCTGCCTCTGCTGCTGTGATCACCTTTATTTCCGGCCGGCCTGCAATCTGGAATATTGTAGATGACTGCTGGACAGTTGTCCCTCTCTGACCCAGGCAGACCTCCGTCACAGAGTTGGTTTCGCCTTGTCCACTGCATTCTTTTTCTGAAGGTTTACATTTTCCTGTGCCCAAAAGAGTCACAATAGGAGCACCACTTCCTACGTCCATGTCACGTGTGAGCGACAGCTGCAGTTTAACCATAGGCCCCTGTCTTCCTTCTTCTATTCTTCCAATCAATGGGATATCACCTGGCATGCCAGCCCTTGGAGTTTCTATCACTTTAGGGGTAATCTTGTGGTACTGCAGTATCTCCTTGTCTTTCTCTATCAAACCTGCATCACACGTAGTCCTTGCCTCGAAATGATCTTGTGTTTCTTCATGGCCTCTGGGAAGGGTCTCCAGAGCAGGCCTGATCTCCAGTGTGGTTCTCTCTGTGTACTCCTCTCTGTTAACAGTTCTATCTTCTCCATTCTTAGGGTCAGGCAGCATAGTCTTGTTCAGTGTCCTGTAACAGAAGAGGAAGAACAGCTCCGCTCTAATTATTCCATTCTCCTGTAGCTCTTTAACGCCCTAAAAACTGAACAGGCCCACACATTGTTTTGTGGTATGCTGCAGAACTAAAGGCATTAAACATCCGTTGAGGGTACTTTCACTATTACATCATTTGGTGCAGCGAGCCGTGGCGGAACGGCGGATTATATGACATTGTAATAATTTAACACGCTTACATATTCATTTTCGCATCAGCAAATGCTAGTAACTATGAGTGACCAGTTCTGTCTATTCCTTGGACGCAAATGTTGATAACTCTAAACAGACAGAACACATCGCAGTTCCAGTTACTAATACTGCGTCTCTTATGCTGACTGCTCTGTACTGATGAGAGCAAACTTGAAGAAGCTTGGTCATCAGCCATTGTGTAATCCTGTACAACAAATGTAAATGCTAATTGTGTCCAATGCACACAGACTATCATTTAGATATCATTAAAGGAATACAAAAAAAATCATATGACGTAACCTCTGAAATGATCTCACTTGTATTTCAGTTCATACACAGCACAGAGCTTGTATCCATCATTTTACTGAGCATGGGTATTCTCGGTTACTAAGCAGGAGGGCACCGCTGGGGCTAATTAAATCTGTTTTTTTTTATAATTAGATTAATATGCTTAATCATTTTATACATCAGTTTAAACAGTGCCTGTAGCAGGAATTGCAGAGGAAATTGAATCACGGTGTAATATTTGCTTTAACAAACATTTTCTTCACTGTAACAAGCTACATCTTTCTTTGCTAGCATTGAGAACTGAGTTGCTGTTGTTATGTCTGAAGTTGTGTCAATTATCAGGAAGGGATGCAGAGGGTAAAAACGGACAGCCAGAAAATGCCAATTTTTGTGTAATTGTCACTGCTTTAGGCTGCGTCCCCGTTAGCGCTGAGCGGGCAGCGCTTGTGGCGATTACTTACACATATAGATATATGTAAGTCCCTGCTCACGCTGTGCACACGCGCTCGTGCGCGGGCACACACGCTCACCCGCGCTCAGCACTTAGGTAAACAGTGTCTATTGGAATGTTATTTGTGCTGGTCCTTCCCCCAGTGTGGATGTGTTATATAGCTGGAGGTGTCAAAAGGTTCCTGAAAGCAAGTGATATATTATACGTATAAACACACATACATACACACATACACACACATACTGTACATATATATGTGTATATACATATACATACACACATACATACATATCAGTTTTTAATTTAAATAATATATGCAATGCATTATATTATAGGTCTTGCAACATTTAATAAGCTAAACAAGGATTTCAATACATTGGCCATTCGATAGGTTATCCAACAGGGTAAGAGATATTTCACCCCCTCCCCCAAGAAGACCTGTGATACATTGCATCACAAACCCCACTGGCAGCGACTGGGTTAATGGCAACCCTCCAGCTATGGAAACCCAGCATTCATTGGCTCCCGCCACAAATGGGTTTCAAATATAGCAGCAAGAAATGACAGGGTACAACAAGTGTTCACATTCACCTTCTCATCGCTCATGTTTAAAGCCTTCTGGCAGAATGAAGGCATTTGATTGGATCTAGGGACAACAAATGTCTCATTTATTAAATAGCCTATAACGTTACATAAAGGCCAGGAGGATTCGCATGTAGGCCCTGTGTGTGAGCGACAGCATTTGTTTCTTCTATCAATAAGGCACCTTACAATATTAAACAAAACCTGGCTTGCTGAGCAGAGATGAGTTACATACACCTATAAACATTTCCTTGTATGACAGAAGCCTGAAAAGGGAAGGGGTAGTGAGGTTTGAACTGCACATGCCTCCTTTTCAGCTGTGCAATTTCTCTGGATAGACAACAAGGCAAATATTCAGTGAGTTGTTTCCTCCTTAAATGGTTGTAAAAGTTTTAGGATGCAAGCTTATGCACGTGTTGGCAAAAGACCAGAGCCGCCAGCATTATTAATACCAGAGGAAACCTTCTACTTACTTCGCTGAATTGATGGTAACAATGGTATGTTCAGAATGCTCAGTGCATATAACCATCAAAAAAACAATGTGTTGCAGGCGTATGAGAAGAGAATCTGCTAAGCAATATGGCAAATATTTGAATTGCACCAAAAAAATATTCTTACAGAAATATGGATCTTTTCCAATAAAACTGTAATCCCCTTTAGAATTACTGTACTAATAAATATTACTTCATAAGTATCTCTGCTGCTTCACAACTAGAAATACTACGGCCCGTACTCTATAAGGTGTACTGTAACAGCACAGATGATGTGCTACCGCATTAAAAGCCCCAGTAA
This sequence comes from Ascaphus truei, assembly GCF_040206685.1. Taxonomy (NCBI): domain Eukaryota; kingdom Metazoa; phylum Chordata; class Amphibia; order Anura; family Ascaphidae; genus Ascaphus; species Ascaphus truei. The sequence goes on from NC_134483.1 coordinate 444,737,984, forward strand.
AATCGATAGGGCTTGTCATGCGATAGCACGTCATCTGCGTTATCACACCTTACAGAATAAGGGCGTACTGTAGGCAACTATTTGCGCACATGCTGTAATAAAACACACAAGTGCCTCTGGATCAATAAGTAAGTATAGATATAGGATAAAGTATCTGTTGTCTAAATATAGCATAGCTTGAACTTGATGGATGTACGTCTTTTTTCAACCTCATCTACTATGTAACTATGTAACTATGTAACTATGTATGCCTCTGTCATTCAGATATTTCCTGTAGTTTGTAGAATATGCACCATTTAAAATCTGCAATAAGGACAATTTTACACTACAATAGTTTAGCCCTGGTAAGAAATTGGGCTATAGTTCTATCCTCCTCCTGGTATAATCCCTGGTAAGAGCAGGTTGCCAGGAGTTATCAGGGGTTTCCCCCACTTCAAGCACTGCCCTGAGTGGTGGGGGTAGGTCACCTGACCCTGTGTCAAAGCAAGAGACACAGGGGCGGTGCCTGCTGAGATCATAAAAGAGCAGTGCATTTCCTATTTAGTGTGTCTGTTGTGGCTGTTCTGTCAGTCTGACAGTAGTGATAGTGAGTTAGGAGGAGAGGAGTGATCAGCTCATGAGTAGAGCTGATCTAACTATAGTTATTGAGGTGGACCAAATACCTCTCACCCTGCGTAGGGAGTGAAGGAAGAGCTAGCCCCACTCTGGATGCCTTTGGTCCAGAGTGGTGGCAGGGAGGAACATCACAAGGGAGAACAGTTAGTGGACTGTGCATGAACTTTACCTGTCGGCTGCTGCTGCTGCCCAAGAGAATAAAGAGACTGCTGCTTTTAAAGATAATCCTTGTGTGAGACTGGAATCTCTCATCCCTGTGGGGAATCTCTGTGGTAAGGATTCCACCCCGCATTCCTGGGGCTTACTATAGATGGAGGCGCTGCACCATTGAACCAGAACGAAGGCATCCACCCCAGTAACCTGTTCCTGTTATCCACCATGTCATCGCGGGAGACTCAGGCCCTCCTGTTGCCAGCAGGTATGCACCACACAGAGACACCTAGCCAGGCCCCAGAACACCTTAGGGGACCCTATCTGCGATTGGGAGGGGGAAGATGAGCTAGAATAGTATTAAGGCAGAAATGTTTCCTAAAATTGAAGCCTGCTTTTTGTGTGGAATACTAGTGTGTAGTTATTTTCCTTTTCACGTAAGCCCTTGTTGCCTCACTTTCAATGATACCGTTCTCCTGCTCTTATTTTGCATGGTAGCCTATGACTATGATTGCACCATTACCACATGTGAATTGCTACAGCAGATCTGAACACCGAGAGCGGCCTGATGTTGATAAGCCAGGGAGGATATTTTAGAGCAGCCTTATGTTGATAAGCCAGGGAGGATATTTTAGAGCAGCCTTATGTTGATAAGCCAGGGAGGATATTTTAGAGCAGCCTGATGTTGATAAGCCAGTGATGATATTTTAGAGCAGCCTGATGTTGATAAGCCAGGGAGGATATTTTCAGATGGCTTCACAAGAAACACATTCTGTCAGTGAAATCATTCAAACTAAGCTGTGATGGGCTCAGAAATATAATTACATTAGAAATTAGGAGACGGCGAGTCAGCCACTGCATTTAAGAATTAATTACACTGGGTGGTTGACTGACCTTTTGACAAGCATCTGGAGGTTATCAGCTGACCTGTCAATCAAAGCAACAACTTGAGCGTACGGTATGTCCGTGCAGGGGGTCTCATTGATGGAAACAACCTCATCTCCCTCACATAATCCAGCACTGGAGGCCTTGCTCATGCTTCGAACCTGAAACAAACCAAAAAGAGAGTCAATCTACTGGCACAATGGTTTGAACATGTGGGCAGTACAGTATATGCACTAACATTGTGCATCAAACACAGCGGTATTTGTACACAAGCATGGAGTAAAACCAACATGAGAGAGAGAGAGAGAATAAATATTTGTTTACTGGAAATAGCACTCAAGGTTAGCACTCAACCTCCATCAGTGTCAGATACTAGTCAAATCAGTGTCAGATACTAGTCAAATCAGTGTCAGATACTAGTCACATAAGTGTCAGATACTAGTCACGTCAGTGTCAGATACTAGTCAAATCAGTGTCAGATACTAGTCACATAAGTGTCAGATACTAGTCACATCATTGTCATCTATTAGACAACAGACCATCTATATAAAAGAGAGAATAAAATAAAAGTATCTATATTTCTCTCTTATGCATTATAAGACATATTGGAATATTGTTATTAAATATAATTAACATATTTCTCCTTACCAGGACTCAATTACCATATTGTATGTGTTTATGAGTTTATGTTTAATGATTGATAGGGAGTGACAGCCCTGGCCCCAGTTCCCAATTACTCTGTTTTTTGTGATCTTGATTACTTTTAGGTGTTGTTCACCAATCAGATTGTGGGCAGGGAGGTTTAAATAGTACCCTCCCTTTGTCCCTACACTACACTCCTTGAGAAAGAACACTAGCTGTTCCAAACGCGTGGGAGGAGGTTCTTTTTGTTCTGTCTGTGGACGTATCTGTTTTTATGTGGTTTAATAAAGTTTTTTACTTTTACCTACTGGTGAGTACTGTACCCTTAAGGAGCGGCTGCCTTTTTTTGATCCTCTACGTTTTGTGCTACTGTTTCCGGATCCGAGAGACGCCACAGAGGGAGGGTGCACCACGCTGGTACACCTAAGCCAGGAGAACGCCAGGGAACAGTGACTGATCGTGAGTACATGGGTGCTTCACACTGACTTTGTTGGGGAGTTTATTGACGCTTCTCAAGGCTACATACCTCCGACACCCTGACGATTCCCTCCTTCACAACAGGCTGATGTCAACTCCATATGCTCCACATTAATATGTGATTTCTACTGGGATACATGCAGCAGGTTCCTAGAGCTAAGTAGACCTCTTCTCTATACCATATTTTTCTACTCATGCTCGGTTACTGCTTCAACCATTATATTTGCTCTGGGGATATATACAGGTTACTCACCAGTTTATGCACAGGTTTTGTCTACACGACACCCTCTGCTTAGGTTTTTAATGCTTTGTGATACGTTTTATGTTCCATATATACCTCAATTTTTTCCTTTTTTCTATTTGGGTTTGGATTAGTGCATTCTGTCTACATCCCTAATACTTCAACATGGATTCATCCCAACCTATATGCCAACATACAGACACTCACTTTGCATTTAACTGCTTCAATCTCTCTGCCAGTATGAACAACGCAGCTTCTGTTTTTAAAGGGGAAAACAACATTTTTTTGCGAGGATACACAGGATTTAAAGACATACTTCTTTCGATTAGAGAAACTCATTTCCCAGGATCTAAGGACATGGTGGGATACTAGTGTCAGATACTAGTCACATCACTGTCAGATACTAGTCACGTCAGTGTCAGATACTAGTAACGTCAGTGTCAGATACTAGTCACGTCAGTGTCAGATACTAGTCACGTCAGTGTCAGATACTAGTCAAATCAGTGTCAGATACTATTCACATCATTGTCATATACTAGTCACATCATTGTCAGATACTAGTCACATCATTGTCAGATACTAGTCACATCATTGTCAGATACTAGTCACGTCATTGTCAGATACTAGTCACATCATTGTCAGATACTAGTCAAATCAGTGTCAGATACTAGTCACGTCATTGTCAGATACTAGTCAAATCAGTGTCAGATACTAGTCACATCAGTGTCAGATACTAGTCACGTGAGTTTCTGACTGGTAACAGTTAAATGGAGGTAGGTGGCCCCTCCCCCCAGAGCTCACCACTCCCCACCTTTTTAACTTGGGAGGTTCTGGCATTTTGCTGAATGGACAAGACTCACTGTAGTTGCTTCCCTTCATACAGAGGTAAAAGGAAGGGTTCACAGTTTTAGTGTTAGGACCTGCATTTGTGGTTATACCTTGACGTTTGTATGCGGGCTTACGACGCTTTGGCAAAAGGGTTTAACTAAATAACCAAGTAATTATTATTGAAGTATTTAAACGTTATACTTATTACCATATATGTTTTGTCAATTTGATGTAGCATTGGGCACCCCTGTCTTTTGTTGTATACTAGTCACGTCAGTGTCAGATACTAGTCACATCATTGTCAGATACTAGTCACGTCAGTGTCAGATACTAGTCACGTCAGTGTCAGATACTAGTCACGTCAGTGTCAGATACTAGTCACGTCAGTGTCAGATACTAGTCATGTCAGTGTCAGATACTAGTCACATCATTGTCAGATACTAGTCACGTCAGTGTCAGATACTAGTCACGTCAGTGTCAGATACTAGTAACGTCAGTGTCAGATACTAGTCACGTCAGTGTCAGATACTAGTAACGTCAGTGTCAGATACTAGTCACATCAGTGTCAGATACTAGTAACGTCAGTGTCAGATACTAGTAACTTCAGTGTCAGATACTAGTAACGTCAGTGTCAGATACTAGTCACGTCAGTGTCAGATACTAGTCACGTCAGTGTCAGATACTAGTCACGTCAGTGTCAGATACTAGTCACGTCAGTGTCAGATACTAGTCACGTCAGTGTCAGATACTAGTCACGTCAGTGTCAGATACTAGTCACGTCAGTGTCAGATACTAGTAACGTCAGTGTCAGATACTAGTCACGTCAGTGTCAGATACTAGTCACGTCAGTGTCAGATACTAGTCACATCATTGTCAGATACTAGTCACTTTTAATGCTGACTCCAGCCAGTTTATATTGCAATTATCGTAAATAGAGATATCACTTCACATGTCTCGGACAGGTCTGAACCCTGCCTTTCCCCATTATCTCCTAGCATACAGTGCTTCCACTGCAGCTAGGGATTCTGGGAAATGCCATGCAAATGAGCACACATTGTCACCTTTTGCTTCAAATCCTTTTTAACATGACACAGCTTTTCAGCACATTCTGGGTTAAAGAAGTGCATCGCAGTTATGTAATTTGTCTTCAATGTTTTTATGCCATTTGCTGCACAGAAAATAGGGGGTTTCGTTATACTGTTGCTATTTCCGTTGAGGGATCAATGCAAGTCATGCTACATGTTTGTATGGTAATATTGTTGTATCATAAAATCATTTGAACAAAGTGCAGATTTGAATAGACAGAGGAAAATAGAGTCAAACACCTTCCTTCGGGGTCACACTGTGTGCAGGTTTTTGGAAGGCTAAGAAGATGCCAATTTTTTTTACTGCAACAGCAAACTCTGATCACAACACTTACAAATATGGAATGGTATGCTGCGTTTATGCTTTTCCAGTAGGAATGTAAACACCCTGGTTAGTTTAGAAAGCATTAATAGAACAGATTTTCCTTCAGCACTTTCCCCGACTTCTCTTTGAATTGCTAGATCAGTAAGACATTTCCATTCGCACTTTCCAAAGCCTGTGAGCACTAAATGTAAATATTAGTGATGAAAATGGGGAGTAGGTGAAGTATAATTACCGTTATTGTCAACATTTCAATGATTGCTACATCATCAAGAAATGATGCATCAAGTGGTACTAGAACAAGGCATTCTGGGAAGCAGCAATGCTACCTACTTGACCACTTTCAGATAAGGGAACATTAGCTGTACTAGTGCTTGTTAAACGCCCTAAAACAAATCAGATATCACCAATCCAAGTTGGAAGTGAAAATTAGCTCAACTAGTGCTTGTTAAAGCAGAAGTTCAAGCTGCCATTCCTCCTCCCCGCCCTCTCCTTTAATATGTGTATCAATACAATCCACACAATGATAAGTAATTAGCTAAATTGCCGATCAATCTGTTCTCCTGTGATCGATCGGCGAAGATTTGGCTCGGGGTTCACTAAATGCCTGTTAGTGCAGCAGAAGAGGACCCAAGATGCAACGTTCTGTGGAGAAGATCATGTGGCCAGGCAGTCACTAGATATAATTGGTGCACTGCTACAGAGAGGGCGGGACTTAAACAGGGGTGTGGCAGAGCCTGTTTCAGAAGAGGAAGGGGATGTGGCTTTGTAAATGGTTGCTATAGAAAGAAAAAATGCTTGTTACATTATAATACATTAAACATGTAATTCAGAGTTGTTTAAAAAAAATGCTACAAGTATTTTCTTATAGTACAAAACTGATTTATTAGAAAAAAAACACACATGTAGGATATTGCTTGGTCTGCAGCTTTAAACTCCCTAAAACAAATCAGTGGTCAAAGATATCACCGATCCAAGTTGGAATTCCCTACATCTGCCCCAATCTGAAAAGATGCCTCCTGAGAGATCCTACTGGAGATGTAGAGTAGGGTGCATTGTTACATGAATGGAAGTGAGTGCAAGGCCGTGCTTATACCAAATGTGGCTGGGCGAGCAATGCTGCGCGACACCAAAACAAATGCATGTTTTACACTCAGCGCGCACGAATGAGGCGGCCAAGCTTTTCCCGAATGACAGCTGCGTCATGTGAGCGGTTCCGCCAATGAGGGCCATGCCTCCGGCACGCCTCCCTGTCGCCTCTAGATGTCTCCTGCCTGCAGTGCAGGTCTCGGGCGTGCGCATCGCCCTGAGGGAGCATGCACGCCCTGCCGGATCGGGTATAATCGCAGCCTAAGGGAATGTGTGGGTCTACAACGGCCAGTAATTAGAGGGAGTAGCTGCAGATAACAGAGACAGTGAAAATGTTCCATGTGAAGAATAGCAATGGGCAGTTAGGTTGGTGGGGAAGCCGAATTTTTGTTTTTATTCTTAATTTACCCCTGCCATCTAACTAAAGTGAGAGATATATCAGAGTGAAGAATGTGCGCAGAGAAGTTTGTTTTGATGCAAGGCTCCGTTTTCGGTTTGCATCTAATGCACGGTAAGAAAGCGCGTCTTTGACGCACATTGTTAGCCCAGAATAGTTTACGTCACCTTAAACTGCGCAGGTTTTTTGACACAAATGCAAAATAAAAAAAGGGACGCACAGAGCCATGTAACTCCTCCCCAACCCCTCCCATTAATACTCTCAAACGCCAACTGACACCCGGTGTAAAACTTGGGGCAAATACAACTGGATGCAAGATGAAAATTATGCAATTTGTGTCAATGTTGCTTCTGATTTGCCTTGTTACATCACCCGCTTAGAATTGATTGGTTATAAGGCAATGCATACAATATACAATGCATGAGTATGCAGACAAAATACATCGTTTAGAGCAGTGGTTCCCACACTTTTTTATACGGTCCATCCCTTGGTAAAAAAAATATATGCTCCATAACACCTAATTAATAAATCTTATTGCCCACTCATCAAACTATTGCTAACAGAACTGTGTGAACGATTCCAGGCAGTATAGTGTCCTGAGCTCGTCTGGAGAAACAATCGCTTAATAAGGCCCCAAACTGCAGCTCAGTGTGTGCCGACAGCATGGATGGTTTAGCTGTCATTCACTGCAGGGGCTTCCAAAGTCACGACCCACAATGCCTTGCCACGGTGGATGCAAAGCATTCTGGGGAGCTACTATGGAAGCACTAGCTGTAATTGACAGCTATACAGTACCAGCCACACTAATGTGTAGTTTGGGACCTTACTAAGTGTGCAGTCCCTACACAGGCTCTGGAACCCTGTATACTGCCTGGGATTCACCATTACAACCCCTTGGAGACACCTCACAAACACCTAGTGTTTCCGAACCCCCTGTTGGGAATCACTGATTTAGAGCACCAATCATAACAATAAATATAAGAGTCAATGTCCCATATTTGCCAAGTAGTATTGTGCGCTATAAGACGCCATACGGCAGTGGGTCACAATCTTTTTCCCCTGCAACCCCCTTCTGGCTTTCCCCCTCTCCTCCCGCCCCCCCCCCCCCCTTACCTTGATTTAGACATCTTGGCATCATGACGTCACGTTGTCATGGCAACGTGACATCACATGACCCCGCGGCGTCATTTGATGCCGCGTTGCCATGGTGACGTGTCACCAGGAGCGTCTGAATCAAGGTAAGTAAGGTTTACAGAGAGGCCCTGCAGCTCCCCCGACATTAATTTAAATGCCTTCGGGAAGCACGCGCTGGGCCTCTGTAAACCCTGCCCCGCCCGCAGCGAGTCTCCTGTTTCAATCAATCCTGCAGTCAGTGTAACTCAGCAGCTACAATGTATCCTGATATTACTAAGGTAACATTATCTATTGTTACAGTTTACAGCCCAAACTGCTGGGAAAATTGCAACAAATTATCACAAACAGGAAAGTGTTACGAAGATTTTGCACCGCTTTGGAGGTGGGATAAACCTGCAATTAGATGCTTTAAAACTGATTCAAAATGGCATTAAGAGTTAAATAATAATAATAATAACAATAATAATAAAACAGTCAATATTATCTATTACTAAAGTCCAATGTGAAATGTTGCTCAGACCACAAATGTGCTCTGGAAAATCTTTTCAAGACTATAAATTATTTGATTGCCTTAGATTATCCAAAAGAATGAAGTCCAGATATCAATGTGCTAGAGAGGAATGAGCGCCTAATGGTATCCCTAAGATGTCCACAAACTGCAGCATAAGAACTAACCTCCTTTAAGCATATATGCAAAGGTAATATGTGAGAGGGCAACTCTCTATTACAGGGGAAAGATCCAATCAGGAACAACCGGTGCACAACCAAATGAGGCAACACGGACGTAGTGACCAAAAAAAGGTTTTTAATGAATAAAAAACATGAAAAAGAGTAGTGCTGGCTAACCTCTAATGCATTTCAGAAATAGAGTGCTTTATCACTACTCTTTTTCATGATATATATATATATATATATATATATATATATACAGGCAGTCCTCGTTTTACAACGCTTCGCTTTACAACGAATGGCTTATCCAACACTATGCAATGCATACCTATATTCATTTTTACAACGCCAAAATGGCTTATACAACGCTCTTACGACGCTTTGCAACGTTGTGTATGTGTGTATATATATAATATTATACTATATAACAGGGGGGCGCAAACTTTTTTCGCTGCGCCCCCCTGCCGGCTGTCCCCTCACTCCCGCGCCCCCCTCCCAACCCCAACTTACCCGCGCTCCGGCGTAATGACGTCACGTTGCCATAGCAACGTGACGTCACATGACCTCGCAGCGTCATTTTGACGCCGCGTTGCCATGGCGACACAGAGGGGAGGCCGCCGGAGCCACGGTAAGTTAGGTTTACAGAGGCCCTGCAGCTCCCCCGGCACTTAATTTAAGTGCCTTCGGGAAGCGCGCGGGGCCTCTGTAAACCCCGCGCCCCCCGTCGGCAGTGTCGCGCCCCCCCTGGGGGTCGCGCCCCACAGTTTGCGCACCGCTGCTATATAATATTATATTATACTATATAATATATTATTTATTATGTTATATTATATATATAATACAGTATATACACTATATAATTTATGTGTGTGCTGCATATCTTATTGCCTGCATAAAATATGTGGTGTATTTTAGTGTTAAAAATGCCTTCAGGAACGGAACCTTTCATTTAAACAGTGTTCCTATGGGAAAACTTGTTTCACTTTACAACGTTTCGCTTTACAACGCCATTTTGAGTAACGCATTGTGTCGGATAACCGAGGACTGCCTGTATATATATATATTTTATAATAATACATTTTTACAATTGCTAACATTTGTTGTGGTTTCTTTGTTGTCAGGAGTCTACTGTGGGGCTAGTACACACCCAGGCGCTGTTGAATCTTTCAATTAATATATATATATATTGTTACCACGGGACCGCCTCCATCAAAGACATTTTGAATTGCTATATGCTTTATTATTCCCTATTGTGTTGTCTATGAGCACTGGTCTTTATTTTTTTTTAACCCACTCTTACCTATTGCCTATTACACCCTCCCAGCGGTTCGGCAAATCCATGGTGTAGGTAAGAATCCAAGTAGCATCTGTGTAGAAACGGAGTGTAACCGGGACTTATCACTGAGAGAAACTGCCTCTAAATCCAGCAACGAGTTGGTTAATTGCACACAGGCAATCAACCAGACTCCACTTAGCCGATTAGAACTCTGAGAAAAGCCTGATGTCAGAAACAGGAGAGAGATTTCCTTAGCTCACATTTGGGCTGACAGAAGGAGAGCAGAGAAACCTGCACACAAACACTGTCTTGAGCACAAAGCCTGTGCTGAGATCAAGACACCCAGAGGCCTATATTTCCTGGACACAGAGGACCCAGGAACCTGCCAGAGACTGACATCGAGGGCCACCTGCTTAAGATACTTCCTAAGACTTTGGGGTGATAGGCTGGTAATGGGAATATCCTTCCAGTCCTGCAGATAGGATCTGGGGAAGTAAGTTAGCCCTGACAAAGGGATAGGGGTTTGTTATTATTATGATTTTTTTTTGTATGTTTTGCCTGGATAAAGGAAGAGACTCAATAAAGCCAAGATATAATTGCACCCAATTCGGTCTCCATTATATGTACCTCTGCACACATCTCTCACACGGAGCACAACCAGAACTAGAGGAAAAATAACGATCAGATGGTAACTCTCATAAACAGGAATTTATTAGCTCACATAGATAGCCGACAGGTAAAAAAAACGCACCTATGCGTTTCACGCTCAAGTGTTTTATCAACACGTATATGTGCATTTTTTACCTGTTAGCTATCCATGTCAGCTAATAAATTCCTTTTTATGAGTGTTAGCCTCTGATCGTTATTTTTTCCCCAGTTCTGGTTGTGCTCCGTTTCTACACAGATGCTTCTTGGACTATTATCTAATATTACAGAACTGATTTATTGTAAAATATATATATATATATATATATATATATATATATATATATATAAGATTTCATGTTTTGCTGCATTAAACAAAGAGAATGGCATATTGTGGCAGTTACAGGTGGAAACGTTGATGCATCTTGTTATATTATTGCACTAATGTATGGCTACAAGTGGAGCAGATACAAAGAAGATAGAAAGCAACATTATACATTAAAACAAATAGACACTAATCCCCTTTATCTCTCCACAGGTACCAGAAATGTAGATTGCAAATCTTTTGGGCATTATGTCAATATGCCTTTAAAATACCGCATCCCCTGAAAGTGCAAACACTGAATTATTATCAGTATGATATCGCTGAACCAGAGTTCAAAATAATTGTCCTTCTCATTTCTAGATGTTGCTGGACATGACAATAATTAGATTGTTTCCCTTTTCTCAACACCTCCAGAAAAATGGTGGTTCTGATCTTTATTTCCTATCACAGGCAGCTATATATCTTTCCTTGCTGGTCCCTATCTCTATCCTGAACCCTTGTAAGTTCTTCTCTGGAACATATTGGAAACGTGTGTAGAAAGCAGCCTAACCTTTGCTGCTGTTGTGGACATCTTTGGTGCATACTGTATGTATACCTATTATGAGGAATGATTTTGCATGAATCTCAGCTTCCGGAGCTGAACTGTACTAGTACAGCTGCGGCCGCCTTTATCCTAAAGTGGCCGTATCGGCGCAACTCTGATAACCGCGGGCAGATGCAGTATTTTTTTTCCGGAATATGTTCCGGTATTTTAGCGCTCATAATATTAGCATTTTATTAGCGCTGTCTGCAATGACTGCAATACCGTCTAAAACCTCAGGGGGGCGTTCGCGAGCTGTTGTCTTCAAAGTCTAATACTTTAGCAGTTCAACCTACGTCAGTACACAGTCTGTGTGCGCGGGCGCAGTAATTGTAAATTTGCATATTTATACATGCATGTGCAGTGTTGTATGTCTCATTTGAACATTGTTGAAACACATAGGCGTGTACTGTAACAGTATCACATTTCGGCATATACAGCGCTCTCCCCTTGCTCGCCCCCGCACACAGACAGGCTCATTTACTGCACTGCAGTATTTCAACTTCTAATCTTATCTACAGTACAGTACACCTCTCCCACACCATTCCTTTGAATGTGTGTCTTTCTGGTTTCAATCACATTCCTGCTTGCTAGCTGATGATTACTGCACATGCGTCTATAACTTCACCCCTGCTTGCTTGCGAAGTTCAAGAGTGAGTGACCAAAAAAAAAATATATTTTTTTTTTCTCGTCATTTTTTATTTTTATTTTCTCTACAAGCCTGCCTAAACCATCTTGATATTATAATATTCAATCTGTGCTGTAGCTTTTGACTGCGACACTGTGCGTTTGACTGCACATGGTTGATTTGTGTGTTTTTTATTTATTTGGGGGTGTGGGGATCAAATTATTATGTTGACCTGCCTATTGAAAATATGTCATGTCTTTGAACTACAATATAGCTAATCCTTCATGCAGCTTTAGTCCCCTCCCCCCCACAGACACACACAGGGCTCGCTCAAGGATTACAACCTCTTATCGACACCTCTCCAGAACCATTCCGTTTCTAAAGCTTGTCATTGTGCTTTTAATCGTCCCTAGCCGAGCATCACCTCTCTGCGCCTGCGTGTAATCCGCTTTGGGAAGGGAGCTACATAGGTGATGATTACTGTGCATGCGTCTATAACTTCACCACTGCTTGCTTGCGAAGTTCAAGAGTGAGTGACAAAAAAAAAAAATATTTTTTTCTCTCGTCATTTTTTATTTTTATTTTCTCCACAAGCCTGCCTAAACCATCTTGATATTACGATATTCAATCTGTGCTGTAGCTTTTGACTGCGACACTGTGTGTTTGACTGCACATGGTTGATTTGTGTGGTTTTTATGTATTTGGGGGTTTGGGGATCAAATTATTATGATGACCTGTCTGTTGAAAATATGTCATGTCTTTGAACTACAATACAGCTAATCCTTCATGCAGCTTATACACGTAGTTGACAGGTGTCGCTTTGGTACATGCAAGCTTGCTGGTATCCGGGCGGGGACAGACAGCAAGGGTTGCCGGTCACCAGGTTTTCACTGACAGTCAGACCATTATTGGATGCTGGCACTGTCGCTGGCGCATTGCTTGCCAGCGACTGACGTTTCTTAGTTGGTTTTAACATGACCTTTCGCCTTTTGAAGTCTCCATGATCAAAGATACGGGAAAAATCTGGTGCTACACACCATTACCCTCCAATAACACCGGGATCAATACGAAAAAAACACGGATCGATACATAACTTTTTCCTTATTGCACGCTTCCACACATGAGCATCTGGTGAAAATTTGTAAAAGTCATAGTTTTCGATAAAATACTGATAAATTTGACCAACTGTTGCCATCTTATCATCTGTTGCATTAATCGCGGCCCATATTAAATAAGCGTACGTTCTGTCGGGTTTTTGGAACACGAACTGCAATGGTGCACTCATGTCGGGACTCTCAGGACAATAAATCACCAGACACTGTGCATGTATGTATGAAAAGCCTAAATTGATACATTATTGTAACTTCTTCAGTACCAAGGCCAATTTACAATGGACCACTGTGGTATTTTTTTAAACACCTGCAAGTCGACACATTACTGAAGTGCATGTGCATTACAATTCATGAATATCTGCCACCTGGCGGATACGTGAAGAATTGCAACCAATTAAATCCGAACCATTATCAATAAACACATCAATAAACACATCAACCGCGGGTGACGCCGGCATGAATGCAACATGAATGCGGTATGAATGCGGCATGAACGTGGTTAAGTGCGAGAATAAAAGGGGCCGCGGCTGTACGTATAAAACAGGACTGCACCAGTGTGCCAAAGTGATGGCTCATACAATCTACAAGCAATTATAACTAATTACACAATATATGCTAAATAAATGTTATGAATGGACATCACAGATAGGAAATGCAGCTTATGAGCATATGACCCGTGAAATTGTTTTCCTTTGTTGTATAATCAAATCACAAATTACATCCAAACACTGATTTGGGATCATCAAATACGAGACATCTTATCCATATCATTTTCAATAATGTCAAATACAGCCATTTCTAAATTGTTAAAGATAAAAATGAAAATAAGACAAATGTATCGGAAATAACGTAATCATTTATTTTCAGGAAGTATTTGTTTCATTTGCAACTAATTTCCTTCTCACGTGGTAATTTGCAACTAATTTCCTCCTCACATTTCCTGTGAGTATAAATCAAACTCATTTCCCCACTTAGCATGGAAATAATTGATTTAGGGATTGGGTGAGCATTGTTCTTCAAGATCAGCAAAATAAATAACTTATACAGCAAATGTTATATGCAACATAATAAACAGGAGGTTGTATTGCAAACCTCCGGTTTGTAGCATGTGTGTACTGACACCATTCTACCCATATACTGTATGTCACAAGCACCCATCACCCATCCTGCCCAGTACCGAGGTCCTGACCTCTGCTGCAGTCAGTGCTTGATATTAAAGAGGCAGTCCAAGAAGCTTAAAAAAAAAAATCTTTATTTTAATATTTGCAGCCTTTGATTACCTTTATTGAAAACTAATTACCTAAGCTGACGATCGGTTCATTCTCACGTGATCGATCAGCAAAAATCCTGCTTCCCAGGGTTCACTAAATGGCAGCTTTTCAGTTTCAAATCAATCCTTCTGTCAGTGTAACTCAGCAGCTACAATGTATTCTTGTATTACTGAGTGTAACATTATCTATTGTTAGTTTGCAGCTCACACTGCTTGAAATATTGGCAACAAATTATCACAAACAGGAAAGTGTTACAAAGATCTCGGAGAAGAAAAAATCAGAGCACCAGGGCTCCTGTGTCAATGCTCAAGAGTGTGCACACATAAACTTCAAAACATATTATGTATGACAATTTAAACAGTATATGTTCATAGGAAAATACTGGTATAAAAGTTTGTAGACATTGATATCAGGCTTAATAAAGAGATGTTGCTGAATAACAGGTCATATTATGCTCCAAGTTTGAGGAAAGATTACAAAATGAATGGCAACCTGAGGGGATGTCCGCGTCCCATGTGAAGAAGGAACACTCAGACCCCCTCGCTGGCCTAATGTATCTGTCTCCGGGGCTAGCGAACATGGTATTGGACCAAACAACAGTCTTTTGCAATGAAGTACTACTCACGACTGGATGAGTGGTAGCCTGAAGTTCTCGTGCTCACTGCTCAGTAGAAATCGCGGAAGTAAGATCCCACGGGGGAAACATTGGGCAGTGCACTGCATGTCGAAAACCGGAAGAAAAATTACAGAGGCTGAATCGCTTCAACGGATGGATAAAAATCTTTTTTGGATCCTCTGCAACATAGTATCATGCAGACTGTGAGAGAAACCTCAGACGCATTTCGCTTTGACAAAGCGCACGCATGCGCAAAACGCATCAGATGTTCCTCTCAGTCTGTGTGATACTATGTTGCGGAGGATCCAATAAAGATTTTTTTTCATCCGTTCAAGCGATCCAGCCGCCGTCATTTTTCTTCAGTTTTTCCGACATGCCGTGCACTGCTCAATGTTTCCCCCGTGGGATCTTACTTACAAAGATCTTGCACTGCTGGGGAAGCGTGCTAAACCTGCTATAGAAATCAAAGGATGCTCAGTATATTAAAACTCATTCAAATGGCATTAAGGCCCTGATAATACCAAACAACGCAGGCGGCATTGCGCGTGGCTCAAAAACAAAATTGATAAATCCAATTCAAGTAAATATACCTGTAGCGGCGTGCGCCCCGCCTGGAGCTGCAGGGCTTATCACTGGGGAGGAGGCAGAGGATTTTGTTATTGGACGGTGACGGTCGCGACACGTGAGCGGTTCAGCCAATGAGGGCGAATCGCTCACGGTCACGCCTCCGCCACGCCTCCTCTGCTACTCTCCTCGCCTGTCTCCCTGGTCCAATCAAGATGCCACTCGGAGGCAGCGCAGGGTGACGTCACAGGATAGCACTGCTGCCCTGCAGCTCTTGGTATAATCGAGGCCTAAGAGTTGAATTTTAAAATAAAACAAAAATTATATCTAATACTACATAACTGGTTTATTTAAAATGACACATGTAGGATATTGCTTGTATTGCTCCTTTAATTCAAAACAGTGGTCAAAATGTTGTGATGCCAGATGCACACATTGAACCACTGCCTTTACCAACGTAAAGATAGACATTTTACAAATGCTTTCTCTCCTCGTCAACATACAGCACACCTCACTCATCTCTGCGGCCTCATCCTGCTAACACCTCCCATGCATATAGTACTTGCAAGTCAGAGAAAAACATGTATAATATATTATGTGCAGACTGCAGGTTACATATACTTTTGAGCCATTTTTCATTTGTAATCTATTTTTTTTAATCACTTACAGGAGATAGTGGGAACTATTCAAACTACTTACTGTATCTGATCTTGTTTCTCACAGGAATTGAAATCATGAAAATTGATGATCAAAGCAGCAATGAACAGGATTTACTCAGCTCTGATGCCATGTTAATTGCTATTCAAATCAAACAAGGCAAAAGCTACTATGACTGTGCCCCTCTCCCTTTGATTAAATCATTAATATGTATTGGACATAATAATAATAATAATAATAATAATAATAGCATGTTCTTGTATAGTGCTGCTAGTTGAATACAGATATCTTCAGAGAAGCAAATATTTATTGAACAGTGTTCTGATAAGATTAGGGAGACACATCACCTACCATATCGTGAACATGACTCCATTGGCATTCGACTATTAAGAGCTAGAGACAGAATTACTTTATTGCTCTCTCTTGTATAATGTAGCTTAATAATGATTATATTGGTCTTTTCCCTTTCAGAACAGTAACCAAAATACATATTATGGTACATAGTAATCTGGCAAAACTTCTGCACGTACAGTTTGCAAATCAAGTTTTTAAAGAAGACTCATAATAAGGATGCCAATGAAATGATCATTGATGATGAAGTTAGCACCATGGCTAGTTCCGGAGATGACGATATACAGAAGCAATGGTTTAGCCTGCACTGCAGTAAAAATGCATGCATTATAGTCATCCTTATAAGACCAGTCATACTAAGTTACATATTGCACTTGCAATAAAGTAAAAGACAACCATTCCCCTGAATGAGGATAGATTCCCTAGAAGGTGCACATTTGAAACTGATCTGTGGATTGCCTATACTATAACAGTTGCATATGGTATTTGACAGCCTATAAAATAACATGTGTATGCCATACATCCATCATGTGCCAATAAAGACGCATATTAGCTATTTGGACTACAGCAGTCAACACTCTTGCTGGGAGGTAGTTTCTTAACCCCTTCCTTGCTAGATGGAAATGCAAAGGATTGCCAAGCAATTGCTCATGGTGGTGTTACTGTATGTTTCAAAATGCAAACTGTAACTTTACTTGTAATGCTGTCATCATGTTTCTATTCCTTTCTGTGAGAAGCCCAGGACAAGAAACTTAAGAAGACATGAGGTAATATCCCTGTATTAAGAGATAGGACTGTGCAGACACTGAGCTATCACATTACCGTTGCTGAAGCAATCTGCATCTAATGAAGTTATCCGCATGAAATACAGAGCCCCCCCACTATTGGCCCTGATTTTTGATGCATAAAACTGAGCCTGCACTGTGTTGTGTCACATTTTGTATCATCCTTTTTTATTATCTGAGACACAAACACAAGTCTGGAGGTGTCAGATTCAGATTCCTGTTAGGCTAGCTCAGCCTTCCAAAGCAGATCAAACAGCTACCCAGGGAGGTGCACATGTAGCCAGCGATGCACCATTATCTCGTGATAAGGCGCTAGATGGTACGATTTGGCGTGCAAATTGTGCAATGTTGTAACTCGCAGCTTCATTTGTTTGAGTGGATCAATAATCGCTCAATAAAAGGCGCACAATGAAAGCTTAAAACATTACATTCCTTTTTTTGGTACTTTTAATTAATATACAGGCTGCAATAAAAATGTATAGAATTTAGAATAACTGCTTTTTCCCAAACTCTTTAAAACTGTATAGGTATCGTAAAATGTACTCTGTGTAGAGCTGTCATACTCCAAAAAACTGGCATCACTACGCAACTGGGAGACTATGGATAGACGGGCGAGCCAGTCCAGACCCGTATCCCGGATTTTTTAGACCAAATCCATCCGCCCCACTAAAATCCGTCTGCGGATTGGGCACTAAAAAATCAGTACAGGTTAAATGAAATCTGCCATTGGATACAATCCAGACACATTTTTATGCATCCGATCCGCCGATTGCACAATCCGTGGCCAGATTTTTTTTAAATCAACACACATTCATGCGCTGAGAAGGTTATCCCCCCCCCCCCACCTGCAGATTAACCCATATCCGGATTTTTAACAATCCGACCACGAATTTCAGATTGCTCTCTAAAATAAATGTAAAAAATCTGAAACGACGAATTTGCCTTCGACACCGATCCGTGGAAATCCGTGGACCAAAGGAATCGGCCGATCCAAATCCACAAAAGAATAAATTGCTCACCTCTAAGCATATCCTTTTCCAACTGAGCAGAAACTGTGTTTGCAAAGTAGTGCGTTTACTTAGTAAATTATGGATATATAATAAGGAAGTTATAGATCAAGCACTCGTAAGCGACTTGGCAGTATCTCAAAGTGACTTTCAACACCATGGTTGCATAGTGACAGACAGTGTCCAAACTCGGCACTTAAAAGTGTCATCCTACTTGGGATGTCCACTATTTTGTACAAACTGCATCTACTTCCCATTTACCCTGACAGTGCGCGTCACTGTAAAGTATTCAGGGATGTTTCACTTGGGGAAAAAAAATCGTTTTTGAGCGGATACAATATTTCAAAGAACTGGTTTAAAAATCTTTTCTTTGCTACAGTACCTGTCGCATGTTCGGTGATATAGTTTTGTGCTTTCACAGATAGGCTTTTAAAAGAATCACGGATAAAGGCAGAGTACTGTACTTGCAATTTATAGCAATCTTCAATATACAGTATGTAGAGAAGCAAACTTCACCTTGAAAGACTCAATCTTATTTGGAAACACACATTAAATCTGCAATATAAGGTGAAAGCATGGGCCGTGTAACATATTGGTTGACATTTTCACGATGTTAACATGTTAATTGACTTCTAAAAAAAAGTCGGCAACAACAATCTTGACAGAATATATACCATATGTGCTGCTTCTGATGGGAGCCGGGTAAGGAATTGTAACTAAAGGTCGTGAGTGGCAACATTGCAGCGAGGACTACATGGCCATGATTTCTGCTGTGCCGTGACATATTTTACTGACACCCAACACTTGAACGGGCCGCAAGTTGTCTTTCAGCACATTGGGGTGTCTAATGGCACAGCACCACTTAGTAAATATGGGCCACAGTCTGCTCCTATCTTAAAGTAGCAGACACTCCACAAATAGACTTGAGAAAGACAGTGATAGATATGTGTGATAGAAATGCCTGCAGTTGGGTAGAGCCCAACGCTGGGGACGAAAGGCCTGAGAAGAAAGGAGTGAGAGCTCAGCTGGCGAGGAGGGGGGTGAGAGCCTACGAATGTTTAGATGAGTGCAGGGAAGGCGGGTAGCAGTCTGTAGACTGTGGGACAAATTGAAGAGGAAGCAGGCTCCTGTGAGGTTGTATGTGGGAAGGGAAAGGAACAAACAAATACCCTTTCCACGGAACAGCTGAAGTGGCCTGCAGGTAGCTGTCAGTCTACTCTGAAATGAAGAAATCATGTGCCTTATTATGCTGCGCCATGTATAGAGCATTGCATTCTGGGGCGTGCATTTCCTAATCTCAGCTCTGGCTGGCAGGGATCTGCAAGTTGAAGACAGGCATCCCACTGACAGCATTGGCCCAACATTGGATACGTACTCTGTCTGAAATCCAGCTGGAATGCTTTTATAGGCCGCTGACAAGAGGACATGCCCAGGTAAACCAGACCTTATGTAGACACCCTAATCCTTTAGTATCTTGATTAGAGATGGGCAGCACCTTGATGCACGTTTGCAAATTTGACAAACTGTGGACATTCGTGGCTGGCAAAAGGTTTGCAAACAAATCTTCATCAAAACCACCAACTACAAATGTCTTACCTGCTGTAGTGAGCACCTTGATGCCAACTTTTGCTAATTATTTTTAAAAACAAGTTGGCAAATATTGATGAATTTCACACATTTTGCAAATATGTGCTTAAATAAATAGTAAATTATGCTTTTTCGACTCATCAGTCTTCACTCAAATGTTTGAAAGTTTTTGTGATTTTAATTAAAACAAATGTTGGGATACAAACCAAACTGGAACTGAAGAAGTTCCACCTACTGTATTAACTTTTGCTCTTTACTCACTACTCCAAGCAGGGCAGAATCAAATGATTTAATACATTCATTTTACACACACATATTCTAACTCCCCTCATATAATTTTCAAGGCAAATTGGATTGGGATAGGAATAGAGACACCAACTGCCAAGTTTATGTGTGCAACGCTTCACGTCTATTGAAGAATCTGCTGACGCGAACCGTTGTGGAAGCCACTGGTGGAGCTGCCATATGTGCAGCCTGTTCAACTGCACCACGGCTCCATCCATCCGGCTGTTCTGAAGGGTCACCGCTTGCCCCTTTGACCCCAGGCTCTGATTGACTGCCGGAGGGGGCCGCCCCCAACTACTGCTTCTTAACGTGGCTGCATGGGCACCGACCGTTCATCAGGTAGGGCCCTGGGTGGTGAGAGCATGGTGAGGGGGGAGTAAGATTATGGTGAGGGAGGGTGAGAGTTTGACGAGGAGTCAGTGATATTAAGGTGAGGGAGGGTGAGAGCATGGGAAGGTGGGAGTAAGATTATTTTGAGGGAGGGTGAAAGCGTGGGGATGGGTGATTGATATTATGGTGAGGGGGAAGTAAAATTATGGGGAGGGAGGGTGAGAGCATGGTGAGGGGGGAGTGATATTATGGTGAGTGAGAGTCAGATTATGGTGATGGGGAGTGACATTATGGTGAAGGTGGGTGAGAGCATGTTGATGCGGGAGTGAGATTATGGTGAAGGTGGGTGAGAGCATGTTGATGCGGGAGTGATATTATGATGATGGGAGTGTGATATTATGATGAGGGGGGAGTGAGATTATGGTGATGGGGGAGTGAGATTATGGTGAGGAAGGGTGAGAGCATGGTGATGGGGGAGTGAGATTATGGTGGGGAAGGGTGAGAGCATGGTGATGGGGTGTGAGATTATGGTGATGGGGAAGTGAGATTATGGTGATGGGGGAGTGAGATTATTCTGAAGGTGACCAAGAGCATGTTGATGGGGGAGTGAGATTATGGTGAGGGAAGGTGAAAGCATGGTGATGGGGGAGTTAGATTATAGTGAGGGAGGGTGAGAGCATGGTGATGGGGGAGTTAGATTATAGTGAGGGAGAGCGAGAGCATGGTGATGGGGGTGATATTATGGTGAGGGAGGGTGAGAGCATGGTGAAGGGGAAGTGAAATTATGGTGAGGGAGGGTGAGAGCATGGTGATGGGGGAGTGAGATTATGGTGAGGGAGGGTGAGAGCATGTGATGGGGGGTGAGATTATGGTGATGGAGGGTGAGAGCATGGTGATGGGGGAGTGAGATTATGGTGAGGGAGGGTGTGAGCATGGTGATGGGGGAGTGAGATTATGGTGAGGGAGGGTGAGAGCATGGTGAAGGGCTAGTGAGATTATGGTGAGGGAGGGTGAGAGCATGGTGAAGGGCTAGTAAGATTATGGTGAGGGAGGGTGAGAGCATGGTGATGGGGGAGTGAGATTATGGTGAGGGAGGGTGAGAGCATGTGATGGGGGGTGAGATTATGGTGAGGGAAAATGAGAGCATGGTGAGGGGGGAGTGAGATTATGGTGAGGGAGGGTGAGAGCATGGTGATGGGGGAGTTAGATTTTAGTGAGGGAGGGTGAGAGCATGGTGAAGGGCTAGTAAGATTATGGTGAGGGAGGGTGAGAGCATGGTGATGGGGGAGTGAGATTATGGTGAGGGAGGGTGAGAGCATGTGATGGGGGGTGAGATTATGGTGAGGGAAAATGAGAGCATGGTGATGGGGGAGTGATATTATGGCGAGGGAGGGCGAGAGCATGGTGATGGGGGTGATATTATGGTGAGGGAGGGTGAGAGCATGGTGAAGGGGAAGTGAAATTATGGTGAGGGAGGGTGAGAGCATGGTGAAGGGCTAGTAAGATTATGGTGAGGGAGGGTGAGAGCATGTGATGGGGGGTGAGATTATGGTGAGCGAGGGTGAGAGCATGGTGATAGGGGGTGAGATTATGGTGAGGGAAAATGAGAGCATGGTGAGGGGGGAGTGAGATTATGGTGAGGGAGGGTGAGAGCATGGTGATGGGGGAGTGAGATTATGGTGAGGGAGGGTGTGAGCATGGTGATGGGGGAGTGAGATTATGGTGAGGGAGGGTGAGAGCATGGTGAAGGGCTAGTAAGATTATGGTGAGGGAGGGTGAGAGCATGGTGAAGGGGGAGTGAGATTATGGTGAGGGAGGGTGAGAGCATGGTGATGGGGGAGTGAGATTATGGTGAGGGAGGGTGTGAGCATGGGGAGGGAGAGAAAGTTGTTGCAGTTTATTTAGTGTTTTCATGTATGGGTTAAAGGGGGTCGTGCAGTTCATATATTTGCACAGGGGCCCACAATTCACTTTTCCGCCCCTGCTGGCACCACTAGGATCTTGTTTGCCCCCTTACTTTAAGAAACACAGTGAAATGAAGTACACACTGATTTATGATTTATGAATCAGATACGGTTTGTGACTGCGTACGCTTTCAACTGCACTGAATTTTGTTGCTGTTTGGCTGTTGTGATATGAGAATAATTACATTTTACTTTTCATTTGCTCTGCGTGTTGCCTTGTACTACTTTTGATCTTTACATATTGTTGGGTTAGGGTCCGCTTAGGAGCTCTATCTGCCAGACCTACTGTAGTGGAGCCTGACCCCGCGGGTGGCATTGAGATAGCCAGGGACAGAGGTGGCAAACTTACCCATGTCCCTTGGCAATTTCATATTTCCCGCTGACCTGGCTTTTCATACCGGCTTGGCTCTGATTGGCTGCTGAGAAAGTTCCCACGCAATGATTGACTGCTGAATTTCATGAATGAAACTCAGAATACTATAAGAAATGTCTGAGCCAATGAGAATTGAGATTCCCAGTAGACGAGCGCGGACGGGCTTTTCAAAGTTGCTCTTGCGTGAATAGCAGAGCAACCAGGAAATCCAATGGAAAAAGGAAAAACGGAGCCCAGCAAAAAAAGCAGCAAAAGAGGGATACAATGCTGGAACTAGATTTAAAACCAATTTAATGAAAAAGACAGCATGGCATACAGAGGGTAACGACACTCGAACACGTTTCACACCTAGTTTGGCGCTTCGTCAAAGTGCAGAGTACACTCTCTGATGAAGCGCCAAACTAGGCGTGAAACGCGTTAGAGTGCAGTTGCTTGTGGCAGAAAGCTCAAACCGATAGACATAGAGACAGAGAGGCATAGAGATGGAGACAGATAGAGACACAGGGTGTGTGTGTGTGTGTGTGTGTGTGTGTGTGTGTGTGTGTGTGTGTGTGTGTGTGTGTGTGTGTGTGTGTGTGTGTGTGTGTGTGTGTGTGTGTGTGTGTGTGTGTGTGTGTGTGTGTGTGTGTGTGTGTGTGTGTGTGAATATATGTATGTGTGAGCAAACTTTTTCTTTCCAGCTACTTCTGAAATTAGGGGGTTGCCTTATATTCAGGGTGGCCCTATAATCAGGCAAAAACGGTATATAAATATGTAGTGGCATCGTGATTAACGTGTTAATCGTGAATATATGCAAACCTGTAGCTAAAAATCCAACCTCAGTCACTCATGGTCACTCTGTGTGTACAAATGCAAGGACATGCCTACTTACACACATTCATTTGATGTATGTTTATAAGCATCTTGTCACCCATCACCTCTGCAGTGGAGGTGCTGGGGATCTCATTACACATACTGTGCAACTAGTAATATTTAGTTAGCATTTCACCCTCCTGCATAATTGTAAGGGGCATATTTCTATATAGCCTGAAAACGCTGATCAGGCAGTTTCCGGGAGAAAAATCTTCATTGACTTCAATTGGGATTTGCGGACAAAACAGCCAAAATGGCCACCTCAGATGATATCGCATTTACCACTAAGCATATAAAAGGGAGATTTTCCTTTTTTTATGAGCAAATGTGACTTCATAAATCTTCAAGACAGCCCAATATTCTTTCAATGTAGACAAGATCTTCAAATAAAGTGTGTGCGATTCGGCTTAATTAGCTGTGCACACTTAATACAAATGAAATGTTTGAGATATGTTTCCATTTTCTTTTGGAATCCTCTTCTAAGTAACATTCCTGACACTGACGGAAAGAAAATGCATTTTACTGAGATTGTTTTCAATCCACTTTTTTGTGTGCTGTTTTTCAGTGCTGCTACTGTACAGACGAGCCAACAAGTATTCTAAAACTTGCCTCAAACTAGCCAGGTTCATGCTGGGTACATGGTGGGTACATTTCAGTGACATTTCTGCAGAGACTAATGGCCCATCGGATTAACACAGCAGGGGTCCCTGACAGTTCCATTCAGTTTGAATGGGACTGCCAGGGACCCCCGCTGTTAATCTGATGGGCCATTAGTCTCTGCAGAAATGTCACTGAAATGTACCCAGCATGTACCTGGGTCTTTTTGGTAATTGCCACTGATTTGTTTTAGAATAACCGTCTGCGCTACAGTATGTAAAGCATCACTGAATATGTAAAATATCCATATAAAGGCAACTCTGCTCAGCAACATAAAACCCTTACAGTATATCCCATAGTTCTGAGATGGTGCAAAAGGATACTGACAACATAGAAAGAAAGACAGGGAAAAAGATCCCTAAGACTTGCACTTGGGTAATTAATACATTTTGGGAAAAAACTAGATAAATGGTCTCAGTAAAATAACTGTTGCAATTCATATATGAAGTCACACATCTCTGTATCTATCATATACACATATCTATACATACATAGAGATGTACATCTTAATATATAAAATCAAAGGTTGGTACTAGCTGCGGTGAATGTGATTGGTCCGTGGCCACCCCGACTGTCATTGCCCAAGAGGTACGCCCCACTGTGACACACACCGCCCACACGACTGTCATTGGCCAAAACTTACACTGACATCACTGACACACACCTACTTCACTGTCACACACTTGCAATGACAGCATACCCCCACAGAAGCCCTGCAGAGTCCTTGGTAAGTTCATCTCACACTCTCACCCC
Source organism: Ascaphus truei (assembly GCF_040206685.1). Classification (NCBI taxonomy): domain Eukaryota; kingdom Metazoa; phylum Chordata; class Amphibia; order Anura; family Ascaphidae; genus Ascaphus; species Ascaphus truei. The sequence continues at coordinate 444,763,136 of NC_134483.1, forward strand.
TGTGTGTGTGTACACACACACACACACACACACACCTCCCTCCCGGCACTCACTTCCCTCCCTCCCGGCGGGGGGACAGGCAGTGGCCAGGCAGCCTCCGGAAGGACCCTCTTCCTCCTGCAGCTGCTCCCACCAGATGTCGCTCTCTCTTTCCTCAGGCTAGGCCTCACCTCCCTCCCCAGCCGTCACTCACCTCACCTCCCACTGTCCCCCCCTCCTGTCTTCTGTCCCCCCCCCTCCTGTCCACTGTGTCCCCCCCTCCTGTCCACTGCCCCCCCCTCCCTCCTGTCCACTGTCCCCCCCCCTCCTGTACACTGTCCCCCCCCCTGTCCACTGTCCCTCCTTCCCTCTGGGGGGTGGGAGAGGGGGAGCACACAAATAGGGGGAGAGGAGGGAGCAGGAAATTTAACTCACGGGCAACGCCGGGTCTCTCAGCTAGTACTGTATATACACACACACACACACACACACACACACACACACATATATAATGACATGCAAATGAGCACTCACATTGTGTCACTTTTGAATTCTTATCCATTTTAACATGGATCTCCTGTAAGCTTATGCCTTCCGTATTAGGCCGCGTCCATACTTAACGTCTTAGCTGCCCCTATTAGGCAGGCCATAGAGCACGCGACTGCGGAAGAGACGGCCGGGTCACGTGCGCGGTTCAGCCAATGACTGGGAACCGCTCAGGTGACGTCACGGGCACGTCTCCGGCACGCCTCCCCGACGCATCTCCTCTTCCAGATCCCCAGGCCACGGATTGCCTCAGCAGTAGGCACTGTATCCGGGGCCTTACAAAGGCCTGGGATTAAAAAGTGCATAGCCAGTTAACCTACTCACAGACAGCTATTGCAACCTTTTGGGTCTCATCAGTGTGAGGAGGATCAGCGGCGGCTTTCCCATTACGCCCGATAAGCCTGGGCCTAAGGCGGGAACATTTGGGGGTGGCAGAATTTGGAGGAGGCACAGCCGGCAACGAGACGTCACATGGCGTCACGTTGCCATGGCAACCGGGCGGCGCAGCCCTGAAAGAGGAGGGTGGCACCAGGTAAGTGCCTAGGGGCACCATTTTTTTTTTCATCTGTGGTGCGGGTGGTTTACTGGCTTTGTAGTATGAATCTGGGAGAGGCTACAACCAGGCACAAAATAGGTTACGGTGAGTAAAATGTGACAAAAACCATCCACCGTACAGTGAACAGCAAAACCACCACTTGTGAGTACCAAATGCCACACTGAGTGCTCATTTGCATGTCATTACCCAGAATTCCTAGCTGCAGTAGAATCTTTGTAATGTGATGTAACGTGACAGGCATAAGCTGCCTGAGACGCGAATCTGTTCATAAGTAGTACAGTATTTGTATTTGCTGCACACTGTACGGGCGACGGTGTTTGTTACTTTTTTAATCACCATAACTTTCCAGTAAAAGAAAAAAACACTTTTCCCTTATTATAATGTTCTCTTATTTTTTTTGCACAGGATAAAGGTCTTCATTGGCATTTCCATTCTGCGCATTTGCAAGCCATTAAGAAACGTGTGGTACAAAGACAGCCAAATTCCAGAAAGTGACTTAAAAAATGATGTGAATACCATTCGTGAACTACGTCGGCCAATTCTAAGCATTTCCACAGAGACGTCAACTACCGAGGATACGAATGAGTAGGATTTTTATCAGTGAGTAACTTCAGGCACTGTACTGAAAATAAGTTAGATTGACTCTAAATCAGTGACACTCAATACAAAGAAAAAGTGAGGGTGGCTAGCAGTCATTTATTGAAGTCTCCCGGCTGCAAAACTGGGGCAAAAATTGCACTAAATTTAGCAAGGAAAAATATTCCGGTTGAAATTATTAGGGTTTTGTTATTTAACGGGTATAGTGCAGTATATATTTTTTTTTTTAACAGTTTTTCACTTGGGAGACTGATAAATTAACTGTGCTATATATATCCTGCTTCCATGTTTCCATGACTTTAACACACTAACAAGAATTATTCAGTGCTCTGGGATACGTTGGCTTAAAAAAAAAGAAGCCCCAGAAGTTCCTTATAACAACATTATTTATTTCACGGACGGACAGGACCTACTCAAGGGTCAACAATCCACGTTGTATCTTAGCACAGGGACAGTGGTTAAACTCACCACTGACAGATCCTCAGCAACTGCCTCTAGCTTCTGGGTAAACCATGTCTCTTTCTCTCCGTGTCCCCGGATATCAGCCGATGCCAGGACATTATATAAGAATGCAACCGTGATGTGAACATAAACATGAGAATGTGCAGAGACACAGCCACCCCTTCATAAAACAGCAAGGTAGGTGCAAAATGGGTTGGAGTTCCTGAGGTTCCCCATCACCAATTTGTATACTACTGTTGTATGATGTTCCAATACATTTTGTATATATTTTTTTTTAGTCATTATGCTATTTTTGGATTTATTTTTAGTTGTGGCCTGTGTTTTTGTTTATCTTCCTGACTTGCACCACTTAGGTCATCAGCAACAACTGTAAAAAGTCCCATATTTGCCTCTAATGATTAAAAACTCTCACATGCAAGACTGATAAAAATAAATACTGCTCCAGTTTCCTCAGCATGGACAGTGCAATTGCTTTCATTTCTTTGATACACCTGACAATGACCCAGATCCACCGAGGTCTGTTCACTCAGGGCTCATAATATCATGTTATCCAAATCAGTACCGGACGTTATGTTCCCTGAGATTAACACCAATCCACAAAGTTAAATATATGCAAAAACAACTGCTGTGAGTGATCTCTGGGCCGCCGACAGGTGGGGAGGGTCAGGACAAGCGTCCCGGGCCCGGTGGCTGTGGGGGACCCGGCCAGCTGGCGCTGGAAGTTGGGCCTGGCCACAGGGAAGAGGAGGCAGCCACTGGGGGGGGGGGGGAGCGGGAGCCAGGCCTCTGGTTGGCACCACCAGGTGCCGGCTCTCCCCAGCTGCTGCCTGCATCTCCCACCGGTGCGCGCCTGAAGCTGGGTGCACCCTGAAGTCAGTCCCAGCAGCAGCGAGACGGGGCCGGAGACAGCAACCAGAGGTAAGTGGATATTATATTTGGGGGGGGGGTTGGTAATTGTATTTGTATGGAGTGGTGGTATTTGTATTTGTGGGGGAGGGGGTGTTTGTATCTGAAGGGGTTGTGGTGTTTGTATCGGGATATGAGGTAATGGTGTTTTTATCTGGGGGTAGAGGTGTTTGTATATGGGGGGTAATGATGTTTGTATCTGGGGGTTGCATCTTGGGGGGTGTAGTGGTGTCTGTATTTGGGGGGGGGGGTGTAATGGTGTCTGTATCTGGGAAGGTACTAGACTATTGATAACAAAACTGTTTGAGCGCACCCAGGCAGTATAGAGTCCTGAGCTCGTCGGGAGGAACAATCGCTTAATAAGGTCCCAAACTGCACCTCAGTACGTGCAGACAGTATGGGTGGTATAGCTGTCATTCACTGCGGGAGCCGTGCTGGATGCAAAGCATTGTGGGGAGCGACTTCGGATTCTCCTGTTGTAATTGACAGCTATGCCACCCACGCTAAGGTGCAGTTATAGGCCTTATTAAGCAGTCCCCAAACGGGCTCAGGCACCCACTATACTGCCTGGGATCCGCCATTACATATTTCTTTTTCAAACCCCTTGGAGATCCCTCACGGACCCCTAATGTTTCCCGAACCCCCTATTGGGAATCACTGGTCTGGAGGGAGCTAACACCACCTTTAGGTAAGACAGGCGTAACGCGAGCCATGTTATTTGAAACTAACATGAGGCAGTGCTAACTTAACATGCTGTTAAGCCTGTGCTAATGAGATCACTCAGGCTGACGACAGATTTCCTGGGGCCCAGGACTAGAGCTTTGCCCAGGCACAACCTGCCCCAAGTTAGCATGTCCCCCTTCCCTCATCCCCCCCCCTATGTCGACAGCCTTGTGAACCCTCCCATTTCACTCCTGTATTTCTATCTCCCCTCTGTCTCTCACTCTTCCCCTCAATCACTGTCCCCCAACCCTCTCTTCTCTCTCCCCCTCCTCCGCTTTCATTCAATTACCCCCTCTCATTCAATCCCGCTCCTTCAATCCCCTCCTCACACTAATTTCCCCCTCCTCCCCTGGCCACACACACAATTCCCCCTCCCACACTGCTCACACAATACGCCCACCCAATACAAAACTACCCCCCAAATACAGACACCATTACACCCCCCCCCCAAATACAGACACCACTGCACCCCCCAAGATGCAACCCCCCAGATACAAACACCATTACCCACCCAGATACAAACACCTCTACCACCCAGATACAAACACCATTACCCCCCCGCCACAGATACGAACACCTCTACCTTCCATGGGCGTCCGCAGGAGGGGGCAAGGGGGTGCGCTTGCCCCCCTCCTGGATCCAGGGTCGCCAACAGCCGGGGTGAGAGGGCACTGGCGTGACAGGATTTAACGCGCTCACGATGTGCAAGGAAGCGCGCGCGTCTCTGCAATAAAAAACCTCCCTTGTCTCCTGATTGGCTGGCGCGTGTTGGCACGCTGCCAGGGGTTTTTTTTTTTTGGCCCTCGCAAGCTCTATCTGAGCTTGCATAGCGAGGCCCGCCCTTTCCTGCATGGAGCAAGTCAGGTAACTACTGCTCCATGCCACTCTCGCTTCCCCCTTGTCCTCCTGCTCTGATTCGCCCTCTCCTGCTCCGATCCCCCACGTTCCAAAATCTTCCCCCTGCTCTGGTCCCCCCCATTCTGATTCCCCCCCCGCTCCGGTCCCCCCTTCCCGTTCCGATTCCCCCCCTGCTCCGGTCCCCCCTTCCCATTCCAATTCCCCCCTGCTCAGGTCCCCCCCGTTCTGATTCCCCCCTGCTCCGGTCCCCCCCCCCCTGCTCCGGCCCCCCGTTCCGTTTCCCCCCCTGCTCCGATTCCCCCCCTGCTCCGATTCCCCCTTGTTACGAGTGTCTGAGTGTGTGTGTCTGAGTGTGTGTGTGTGTGTGAGTGTGTGAGTGTGTGTGTGTGTGTGTGTGTGTGAGAGTGTGTGTGAGTGTGTGTGTGTGTGTGTGTGTGATCAGGGGGGGAGGGAATGAATGTGAGGAGGGCGGATTCCGGGAGTGGGTTTGAATCAGAGGGGGATAATTGATGGAGGGGGGAGAGTGAGGAGACAGGGGGTGTAATAGAGGAGGTGAGGGGGGAGAGTGAATGAAGAAGAGAGGGGGTAAGAAAGAGATGGGGCTACACCTTGGGACTATCTGCATTAGAGTGGCACCAGACAAGGTGTGTGTGTGTGTGTGTGTGTGTGTGTGTGTGTGTGTGTGTGTGTGTGTGTGTGTGTGTGTGTGTGTGTGTGTGTGTGTGTGTGTGTGTGTGTGTGTGTGTGTGTGTGTGTCTGAGAGAGAGAGAGAGATTCTGAGAGTGAGAGAGGGATTCTGAAGGGGAGGGAGTCTGAGGGGGGGAGTCTGAGAGTGTCTGAGGGGGAGAGAGTCTGAGGGGGACAAAGTCTGAGAAAGTCTGAGGGGGAGAGAGTCTGAGAGAGTCTGAGGGGGAGAGAGTGTCTGAGGGGGGGGAAGTCTGAGAGAATCTGAGGGGGAGAAAGTCTGAGAGAGTCTGACGGGGAGAGAGTCTGAGAGAGAAATGATGCCCCCCCCTGAAAACATTTCTGCGGACGCCCATGGTCTGATGAGTGAGCAATAAGATTTACTCATTAAGGGATCACGGAACAAATATTTTCTAGCAGGGGTGCACAATATAAAAAAGGTTGGGAACCACTGCTCCAGACACTGAAATATATGTTTTGCTGGAGAGGGGAGAGAGACATATATGCTAATAGGAGTAATTTGCATATCTAATTAAATGGTTAAATTCCTGTATTAACTGTAACCGAGCGCTGCAGTGTTTTTGCCCTGATTTTGCAGCTGAGAAACTTCAATCAATGACCCCTATGTCCTTATCCAAAACATCCTTGAAAAAGAACGCTGCGACGTTCGAAATGCATTGGATGGGTCTTTTGCCACATTAAAGTGCCCTTTTAATTATTTTTTTGTTCTGGTTTCTTCCTGCTCCGTTTGTGCTGGTGCGCTTTTTGGTCTCCCTTTTCCCTGTATTGCATTGAGTAGCTGCACAGCCTGCCTGCCTGCCCTACCAGGATGTGAGTATTTGCATATTTTTCAGGGGAACCTGCCAATGAGACATATGGTGAGTGGGTTGCACCACACACCACCTGTCTTCAGGAGGATAGTACCCATTATATGACACAATAGGTACTATATCAATTGTTAGTACCCTGGTACAGTGGTCTGGCTTATTATCATTTTGAGATATACCTGCATTTGAGCGCTTCAGCTATTTTCCATATTCCTTATCCAAAACATGCCTGCACTCCAATCCCTGATAAATCTCACAGCTCATGTGCTTTGCAAATCACTCCTGTGTAACTTTAGAATACATGCAACGAATTAATTAAGGCTTTAAACTGACATTCACACTTAGGGGCCTATGTACTAAGATAACATTTGCATATTTTGTTTGTATGTCAACATTTTAGTGCTAAAAAGAAGAATAAACCTTTATAAAACGTGCATATGTATGAAGGTAGTTCTGTCACTTTATACCAGCTGTATGACGTATAGTTGTTTCAAAGGAAGTTATGTTGAATACAGAACATGATTGATACAAATTAAATGTAAACAGAATGATGTGTATTTTGTTTAATAACTAGTATGAGTAAATATAAATTATTAGAGTCATATCATTTATTTATTTATATCATCATTTGTATATTTATAGCCATACTGTGAAAATAGTAAAACATGTTCCCTATATAATGAAACATCGGTACTGCATCAAGTAAATGCAACTTAATGCTGCTCTTACAATATAAAGACTTTGGGGGGGTTTATGTCAAATTGAACCTGGCGGCTACTGGGAAGCACATTTTCCTTTTTTTGACGACACAAAAATATTATTTATTAGTACTTACGTTTAACATCTGTACACCTCCAGTATGTAACTGCTACATACGCCCATATATATTATCTCTATGAAATGTCTGTGAATTGACTGTACAGTATAACCTCTGTTCATTTAATGTCACCATGTATTTGTCATCATAAATCTGTGCCCAGGACATACCTGACAACGAGAGGTAACTCTCAACGCTTTATGTCCTGGTAAAACATTTTATAAATAAATAAAATAAAAGTAGGCCATACCATTCCTGTGCGCCAAAAATAATACATAAATAATACAGTTTAGTATACAGGTTCACACACATGCAATTTAAGATTAGATTTCCCTGCACCAATTTGACAATTTTGATGGTTTTCACATGGCCCGTCAGTGTAATATTGCAATTGGGATGCCACCCGTATTTAATAAAATCTCACTGTTGTAAACCTGTGAAAAACAGCATCAGGTTTATCAGTGAATCCATTTGATAGCTGTATACTGTCCTTTTAATAATATTGAGCTTTTTCACTGCTGCAACTGTTTTAGTATATATATCCTATTGGATTTTAGTTTTCTATTGCTATACTATGCTTTTATTTTATTTATATAAAAATATATGTAATATATATATATATATATATTATCGTGCAGGACTATCTACTGTAAACCTTAACATTCTTAAGTACAGCCATTAAAAGAAAAGTTTGATAAAGTAGTTGTTAGAAATGACTGCATGTTGAGTAACTTAATAGGAGTTGAGATGGATTACGCTGACTTCATTACGTTGCATTGTTCACATTTCTCCATGCTAGAATTTCAGCTTCAGAGCGCTGAGGCCAGGCTGCCAACATGTGCCCTGTTTTGACACGGGGACATACCTATGTATTGAGCTAGAAAGCCTAGAAAGGAAAAAGGCAACCGTGGTTTTTTTTTTTATATGCGTCGTAATATAGGAAGCAAATACACTTCAGACCACTGAGAGTGTGATGCATGCACTTACAATGCAGCCCTGCCAAGTGTCACTGACTGTGAGTGAGTCTCATGCACTTACAATGCAGGCCTGCCAAGTGTCACTGACTGTGAGTGAGTCTCATGCACTTACAATGCAGCCCTGCAAAGTGTCACTGACTGTGAGTGAGTCTCATGCACTTACAATGCAGCCCTGCCAAGTGTCACTGACTGTGAGTGAGTCTCATGCACTTACAATGCAGCCCTGTCAAGTGTCACTGACTGTGAGTGAGTCTCATGCACTTACAATGCAGCCCAGTCAAGTGTCACTGACTGTGAGTGAGTCTCATGCACTTACAATGCAGCCCTGTCAAGTGTCACTGACTGTGAGTGTGTCTCATGCACTTACAATGCAGGCATGTCAAGTGTCACTGACTGTGAGTGAGTCTCATGCACTGACAATGCAGCCCTGTCAAGTGTCACTGACTGTGAGTGAGTCTCATGCACTGACAATGCAGCCCTGTCAAGTGTCACTGACTGTGAGTGAGTCTCATGCACTTACAATGCAGCCCTGTCAAGTGTCACTGACTGTGAGTGAGTCTCATGCACTTACAATGCAGCCCAGTCAAGTGTCACTGACTGTGAGTGAGTCTCATGCACTTACAATGCAGCCGTGCCAAGTGTCACTGACTGTGAGTCTCATGCACTTACAATGCAGCCCTGCAAAGTGTCACTGACTGTAAGTGAGTCTCATGCCCTTACAATGCAGGCCTGTCAAGTGTCACTGACTGTGAGTGTGTCTCATGCACTTACAATGCAGCCCTGTCAAGTGTCACTGACTGTGAGTGAGTCTCATGCACTGACAATGCAGCCCTGTCAAGTGTCACTGACTGTGAGTGAGTCTCATGCACTTACAATGCAGCCCAGTCAAGGGTCACTGACTGTGAGTGAGTTTCATGCACTTACAATGCAGCCCTGTCAAGTGTCACTGACTGTGAGTGTGTCTCATGCACTTACAATGCAGGCATGTCAAGTGTCACTGACTGTGAGTGAGTCTCATGCACTGACAATGCAGCCCTGCCAAGTGTCATTGACTGTGAGTGAGTCTCATGCACTTACAATGCAGCCCTGTCAAGTGTCACTGACTGTGAGTGAGCCTCATGCACTTACAATGCAGCCCTGTCAAGTGTCACTGACTGTGAGTGAGTCTCATGCACTGGAAGAAATCCTCACTCACTATTTATAGAACCCAAGTGAGTCTCACTCTTAAAGACATATTTCATTCAAATAATACTGTTTGGGTCTGATCCTCTTTCCCTCCTTTATACCCTTATACCTCATACAGTAGCTCTACATTGTGGAAATTGTTATGCATAGTTTATCATAGGCCTATATGTAATATTCGGTGACGATATTTCTCCAAGCCAGTGAGTCTTCTGACCTTCGTTCAAATGAAATGAAGCTCCGAAGTTTCCCTGAGAAGCGGCCTCCCAGCATATTGAATAGGGACCCAAAGTGGCATGTAATTTGACGCAATAAAAATGTTGCGTTTTGGCTTAATTTATTAAGAATAGCTTATGCAAAAAAAACATTGTGTTTACATGTTGCTTGTCACCCAAATTGCTAAAAATCTGACCTCCCTCAAGCAAATTAAATTATCCTCTACTCCACTTGTGCAGATACAGTACCCGTGAACACAACTGAGATACCTAATAGATATGTTTTCATGTAGCATCTCTTTCCTGAACCAAATGTATCAAGGAAAATCATTCCCATTGCAACAAATGGGATTTTCTTCTGTTTAAATGGCATTTAGTGTGTGTGTGTGTGTGTGTGTGTGTGTGTGCGTGCGTGCGTGCGTGCGTGCGTGTGTGTGTGTGTAGATATATACACCGTGTTCAAGAAAAAAGGGACCCTTTATTTTTTCATCATATCTTATACTGTATATTTTTTCTCAAACTCCATGAAAATGTGCACAATTGTAGGTCTATTACATAGATTAAAACTATATAAGAAGCACAATGTACGCAACCAACTGATTAACTAAATTGATGTCACTGTATTATGATAACAAGTATCAGATACACTGCAATAGGCTCATGCAAATTAAATGAGAATTAAGAGTTTGTCCTTCGTAGCTCGTAAGTGTGGTAAAGTGTTGTCATCTAATCTGAAACACTAAAATTACTATAAAGTTTGCGTTGAAAGTATGGTTCAAAGTGTGTGTTCAAAATGTCCTCCTCCTGCTGAAACACAACGCCCAAAGACGAGAACGCCACTGTCTGATTGCACAATCAATAACGCGCTGATCCAGCTGCTTACACCTGAACGATATGTTGTTTTACAGATGAGTTATTTCAGTCCTCCTAGCTAGCATCCTTTATCAGGAAACATTTCATGCAAGCCTTTTGAAACATAATTCTTGCTCTCTCTCTGCACTTTATACCGGGCTTAACTTCTTCGCTGATCACCGTTTTGTAACGATGCCCTTGATGAGGCCATCACGCCGTCACCAATCCCAAAGAATACTTATTGGATTATCAAATAATTCTTAAATGTAATAATCTACTGTGACAGATTGTCATGAAAATGTAATGATTTTTCTGCGAGATATGAGTTCCATTGATAGGGGACAGAATCCCCATCAATCATAGGTACTTCTAAATTTGTGGGGGTAACATTGTTCCTAAAGTGTCACCCTCCAAACACAAAATCAACTCCAAAACACATGTTGCATATACACTGGTACTGCATATACACTGGTACTGCATATACACTGGTACTGCATATACACTGGTACTGCATATACACTGGTACTGCATATACACTGGTACTGCATATACACAGGTACTGCATATACACTGGTACTGCATATACACTGGTACTGCATATACACAGGTACTGCATATACACTGGTACTGCATATACACTGGTACTGCATATACACTGGTACTGCATACAGTATACACTGGTACTGCATATACACTGGTACTGCATATACACTGGTACTGCATATACACAGGTACTGCATATACACAGGTACTGCATATACAGTGGTACTGCATATACACTGGTACTGCATATACACAGGTACTGCATATACACTGGTACTGCATATACACTGGTACTGCATATACACAGGTACTGCATATACACTGGTACTGCATATACACTGGTACTGCATATACACTGGTACTGCATACAGTATACACTGGTACTGCATATACACTGGTACTGCATATACACTGGTACTGCATATACACAGGTACTGCATATACACAGGTACTGCATATACAGTGGTACTGCATATACACTGGTACTGCATATACACTGGTACTGCATATACACTGGTACTGCATATACACTGGTACTGCATATACACAGGTACTGCATATACACTGGTACTGCATATACACTGGTACTGCATATACACAGGTACTGCATATACACTGGTACTGCATATACACTGGTACTGCATATACACTGGTACTGCATATACACTGGTACTGCATATACACTGGTACTGCATATACACTGGTACTGCATATACACTGGTACTGCATATACAATGTATTTCAACACTTCTATTTCACGAGACTTCACAGGCACGTTTATTGGAGTCAGCCTCGATTGAGTTTAGTAGTATCCTGTGTCATATTATGTTTCTCCCATATTTGCCAGGGTGAAAGTGTGCTTGGCCGGGGGCATCAAAATACATGCTTAGAAGCATTGAGGAAAATCCACGGTATCTATCATAGAAAGAGACAATTCACATAGTCACCTTTATATGAGTTTAACGTGACCCATCTCAGGTGTCCTCTAATTGTCTACAGTACTGTCAGAAACGGTGCGTCCGGGTGTATTACCGC